>NC_069132.1:26970638-27043138 GCF_026914265.1 Mya arenaria | reverse complement strand
TTTGAATACATATTAAAGCAATCAGGTAAATGAACTGTAATCGCTCTGTCTATTAAAATCCTTAAGCTAAAGTGGATATTCAAATTCTGAAAACCGTCCAGTATTCAATTGCACTTCTTTATCTCACGAAATTCCATGGTACTCATGACCTTTTTAAGCATTATCGTTTATATAACGTTAGTGGTGGAATGTATGCATGGATATGGTATTGTTAAATATTGTTTTGGAATTTTAAACACAATGCAGACAATAAAGATTCTCATTTTTGTCATAGATCTTGTGTGCATCTTTTGGCTAACGGACCTCGTACCTCATTATCCAGATAAGTGTTCCGGTGTAAAAACAAACAGCACTATGACCGTTTTAAAGAGTAGCATTACTAGGTTGTTCCATTAATGCCCTAAGAATAGACCACAGACCTCCCAGTTTTTATAAAGTTGTAATATGGGCAATGAGGAATACTTAACATATGACTCCCATTGACGCGGTTCTGAAACACGAGAAACGTGAAAGCTAATTACTATTTATGGCTAGTATTTGATGTACTGGACATAATAAGACCGTTATTTCTGCAGACCATGCCTTCCGCCTGTTTCGGCTACAACACACTGATACGATAGCCAATATTTTAACACGCATTACAGATGTCCAAATTTAACATTTCGTTGTAACCATTCTTAACCATAAATGGCATTAGGCTGCATGTTATGAGGCGTCAGTTGTGATAGTTCAATTCAATATTTCAATGTTGTTGTCTATAATCTATTTTATGTCCAGAATTTTACAACATTCATAAAGCTCTGTGAGAACATAATAATAGTCATACACTCTATGATAACCTAATCACAGTCAACCAGTTTGTTTAAACTTAATAACAGCCAACCACTTTGTGTAAACTTAATTACAACTCGTCACTCTGTGTAAACCTAATAACAGTCCATCACTAATTGTCAATCTAACTCAGCACTCTCTGTAAACTTAATTCCAAACAATTACTGAGTGTAAACTTAATAACAGGCAAACACTTTGTGTAAATTTGATTGCAGTCACTTACTGACTGTACAATGTTTTACAGCCACACACTTTGTTTTAACTTTATTACTGCAACACACTCTGTGCAAACTTGATTACATTCACACACTTTGTGTTAACTTAATTACAGCAACACACTTTTTGTAAACTTATTTAGAGCCCAACACTCTGTGTACATTAATAACAGCAATACACTGTGAGTAAACTTAATTACAACCACAAACTATGTGCGAACTTTATTACAGCAACACACTCTATGCAAACTTTATACAGTCCAAAAGTGTGTGTTAGAGTAAGAACAACAACACACATTGTGTGCAAGCTGGATTACAGGCACAAGCTGAGTGTTAACTAAATTACAGCCACATACTGAAAAATACCAGTAACAGACACTTAGACAATAAGACATTATGACTTGATAACTGTCATTGCATGTTTAAACGTAATTTATCATGCTGTACTGGTTGAAGAATATACCCACATATTTCAAAAAACCTACTTATTCTTCACAGTCACGTACTACCATTATCCTATCAAACAATACCGGAACAACCTATTTTCGACCACAACCTATTTTCGACCGCCTCCTGAAAATGGGTAAAACACTTCTATTTTGCGTCACTTCCGGTAAAAATAAGCTCCAGTTGTTAACCATAACAGTAGAACTGTCAGAAAACTTTATTTGAAAAAGAATGGGAATGGTAGTGTTAAAAAAACTTAAGTTATACTTGAAACAACACCAATTTGTCATTTTTAATTAATGCCAAATTAGACCCTTCGTTTAAAATGATTTCACATGTAAAATACTTCTTTAAAATCGTGTTGTTTTTGTTTGCCAGATCTTACATATCTACCAAAGCCTAAAACCTATGCCCTATTGTTTTCTAAGTAAAGTGCACAACATTAAAAGCGCATCGAAATATGGTATGTTGCTTATTCTAAAATTAATGAAATTTATCTACATGTAACTATAGTTAATTGCATTTGGGCGCTCAGTTACCATAAAATTATACAATTGCAGGCTAGGCAAGTCATATGAGGCTCATTCAGAGTTGGACCAGTGATAACAGGGTTCATGATGGGTGAATTTATCATTTTGTACCCATGTGAAAGTCATTAGAAGGGATGATGCATTCCTTTACCTCTCTTATGGTGATAAGTAACTAAGAAGAGACTGTATGGCAACTATGTAAAAATTTAATTACTTTTTTTTAAATAAAATACATTAAACAGTTTAAACAAGTTATACAAATTAAAATAAAAAAAATATTGTGCACAAACTTTTGTTGCGAAGTATAGTTAAAGCTCATGGTCGAAAGCATGTTGTATCTAGGTCAAATACAACATGTGACAGCCGTCATTTTGGATTCAAAATGTAAACAACAGACGATTGCAACATATTTTATTTTTTTGTTTTTTGAAAGATGACTGATTGCTTTAAATGGTACACACAAACATTTATTTTTTATTATCACTTATTTATGATTTAAATGTAAATAATCCTTAGGCGGTCGAAAATCCGTTGTTCCGGGATATAGTTATACTCCCTGTCCCTCCTAATAGTATATCCTTGTTGCATCTGGCATTTCTGGAAATCAGTTTGCGCCATCGCTGCGAAACATTGACGTCACAAGGAATAACATTATCCGATGCCGACGGAGTCCGCGTAGTCGTATGTGTGACAACTTCCGTTTCCGTTAAGTATTTAAAATGCGTGGTGAAGAGTATAAGTATATATCATGTGTTTCCGGTACGGATCGAAAAATCCGACCCGAGGGCACGCGCATAAGCCGGTAACGAGGCTTGCCGAGTTACCGGTCACGCAGCGTGCCCGAGGGTCGGATTTTTCGATCCGGACAGGAAAAACATGATTGATATTTTTTCTTGCATACCTAAAATTATGAATTTGTGAAAAAAAATTACGTAAAAAAACGCACTTTTGTACATTTCACCAAAAAGCGCGTGCGACGTTGTGTTCTGACGTCATAAAGCACAGTAATTTTAAATCACTATCGACGTCGAATAGTTCCTTTAAAAATCGCGCTTTAACGATTATTTATTTTCAATTTTATTGTATACTTATATTTTTGATTCCGCTTTATTGAAATTGCATAATATACTTTTCATAAACCATACAGTAAGAGAAATAAGAAGTGGCGCGTTGTTGCGCGTGACTCATCTTTCATGGGGGTGTAAGAAGAGTTTTTCCAGCACCGGTCACATGACCGGAAACACACGTTTGGTATGCAAGAAAATCCATGACCATCAACTAAACTCTATTGGGTTTTTTGGTATATAGGGCAAAGGTCAACGATATGGTAACTTTTCGTTTCCAATCAATAAATTTTTGCAGATAATAAGTGCAAGTTATCGAACAGTAAAAATAGTAATTTTGTAACTCGATTTTCAAAATCTTCTTCATAACCATATTTAAAGTAATGTCGATCTTTGAGCTCCTGGTAGTTTTGGGAAAGATTTTCATTTCCGCCTAATTGCGCATCTCGTTAGTTACTGCTGGTCAACCGGAAGTTGCCCATTATTGGGGACGTGAATGAGTCCATTCAGCATTTTCTTTCGACCCGTGTTTACACATCTGATACGTTGGACGTACAGGAAAAATGGACAGAAAGGTGCGGTGCAAAGTTGCAGATGTTTAACGCAGCTGGTGAAAATGTTTAGAAAATAAAACATGGCCAAACAAATAATGAAAATAAGTCTACAGACAGTTCATGGGGACATTATAAAACTTACCAAAACAATTTAGAACTGATGTGATTTGACACATGCAAACAGCATTGCAGGTAAAAGAAACTAAAGACAGTTTAATTAATTAGCTTTTAAAGGCAATATCAAGTATATTCACAAGATCTCCACTGCAAAATTGAAACGATACTACAAGTACATTAGCGTCAGCGAAACTTGATTCGGTACACACTGTCATTAAAAGAAAATTGCATCCTATCTCTGAAACCATCAAAATACAGAGAACAGAAAATGACGACAAAGGCCACAGCATCATGTCCGTCTTGCATTTCACCGGAAGTGATTATAGTAGATTTGACAAAAAAAGGAAATGGTTTGTGCTATGTAGCATAATTATACAACACATTATCAAAAGAGCGCTGTATCTCAACGAATGAACAAAACGCCTACGTCTACGTCTGACCGAAATGCGGACAGAACTTCTAAAAATCGGTGAATTTATCACGAAAGGTATCAACGCAAAGGGCCTTCTTGACAACATTGATATTGTGTCAATAAAAGGTGCAGTTATTGACATTGTCGTAAAGAAGTTGAATGAGTGTTAGTTTGTACAATGGCGGAGATGATGTCACGCGAGGTAAACCGATGGACCAGTTGGAGGCCGATATGAAGAATCTCATGAAATCAATGATGATGACGTTTACATTTCACAAACTATCCCAAGATCTGACACTCAATTGAAACAAGTGAGTTCAATGACATAGCAGTAAAACTTGCAAAATCATTCGGCTTTTCGATCATTTAAAAGAAAACCATTTGAACTGACAAAGTCTGTAATGAATTTTGAATAGAATATAATTGTACCGAAAGAAGGGATTGCTTTAACAAAAACATCGGTTTGTAAATATAGATGAAAAAAAATCCAAATGAAGAATCGATTAGGAATAGTGCTGAATTTACTCTCTTACGAGTGTAAGTGTATTATCGCTTTATAATTAAAATTGGTGTGCAGTTACTTTGGATGGTGATGCATCAATGAAGTTTAAACTTACATTTTACCTTTTACAAAAATAAAGACATACAGACAACTATTTTTAAATTGTACTGGTAAACTATTATCAATCACATAACATTTTGAGTAAAAACGTGTAAATTTCATTTGACAAAAGATAAAAATGTAAAAGAATGTTAAATTTAGTAGACATTTTTAAAAACTAGTGTTTGCAGATAAGCTAAGCAAAGTGAGTCTGTTACATAAAGCACGACCTCAATGCCCATTTGCATTTAAAAGAATGGCAATTTGTACTGCCTTAACTGTATGCGATTCGTAAAAGAAAACGCCAAATTGCTTGCGGTGGAAATCGGTGTTTCTTTGATGTGTGAAGTTGATTGACAAATTGTTGCTAATGATTTAAAATTCACAGTCTTGAGCGGAGTAAAAGTCACGATCATTCAATACTTCAAAAGTTAATATGCTAAATTCGTTGCCAAGCAATAAAGTTGCCTTTAAGATAAGCTCAATATGATACAGAATAAAATCAAACTGTTACGGTTTTTGTGTTCTTGTTGCAGTATGATAGTACTTTTGCAATATTATTCCATTTTCAGAGAATAATGTATTATTAAAACTATTTAAAAGTACGTTCTGTAAACGTTGCAATTTCATATGACGATATCAATATTTTTATTCGAAATCCTTTATGAATTTTAGTAAATACAATGCTATCCTGCAATTTTTATCGTTATGCAGATAATCATAAAATGAAGGAGTATAGTCGGCAGTCGGAAACTTCCTACTGCCAAATTGATAAGTTCGATTTACTAAGCTTCCAACAATCCACAAAAGACAATAACTACAAACATTCAAATGTTTACAACTTTCGACAATGAACGGTTTTTAAGTTGCATAAAACTCCGAGAATACGGTTCCGAGACATGCTTCCGTCGATTTGGTTTTCTTTGTATTATTTCATTTATAATTTTGTAATTTTCATTTCTATTATTATATTTATAAAATTAATATAATATTTTATATAAATACTACCGTTTTCGTTATATAAAAATATGTCAGAGTTTAATCTCACTTGTTCTAAAAAAGGCTATTGATATTCTCACAAGAGCTTTGAACTATGTTTGCAGATCAGTGATATCGTTTTAATATTACTTCTGACGTCAATGTTTGAAACCAAGCATGCATCGTTATAATTCGTTCGTTTGAATGGCAGAAGGTACTAAGCGGCATTGAAATATAGAATGTTGTGGTACCTTCTGACGTTAATTCATCGAGTGTATTAATTATGCAATATAAAGGCTCATTAAATATACACGCTTAAAACAAATGATCAGTTTAAAACTATCATTTCTTATCTAGTTTCCAAGTTTAATAATAACCAATAATAAGGAGTTGAGCAAATTTAACGAAAGAATAATTTGTCAGATTTTCAATATAAAATTATTTGCATTTCTTTTCAGAAATTTTTTGACAAAATAAATATGATTTTGTGTCCAAATATTCAACGCTACCCATACAAAATGACTTCGTGGCTTTGAAGTGTTGATAGCTATTTTAAGAAAGATATTTTGCATTTTTGTAACCATGAAATGAATTTTATTAAGGTTTTTTTTTTCATTATTTTTTTTATATATTTCTCATTTAAAGTATGTCATCAAGAAACTACGAGACATTGTTGAATTTGTAATCTGGGGCTATTAAAGGCATATTTAAATACATTGTCAACAGAGTTTTCTGAATGAAAATGCAATTGCTTTTTAATCCAAAGTCAGATAAAATCTTCTTTCGTTAATTTGGTCAACTCCTAATTACCCCAAACCGTGTTGCAAAAGATGTGTGTTAATTGCTTAGTGCATAATTATAGAACTCGGTATGTCGCCTCGATTTACGACTTAGCAATTCCCAAGACCAGAAGAGTTGGAAATAATTAAAAAATGTCACAAGGAACAGCTTACTATTAAAATTGAATAAACAATTCTCATTTACAGACTTATCAAATCGATTGTGTTTAAAACATCCCGTTGGGTGAGCGTATATACATGTTGGAATAAATATGGAAGACTTCGTGGCTGCATACATGTTGTTGCGGTCAATGCAGCACTATGTGTTAGGTAATAGATTTGTTATAATTCCTTGTGGGAATGAAATATACCACGCAATTGAGACTACATGTAGTTGCTTTTGAAGAAACCATTATAGTAACGACGAACTTATAAATACCTTGAAAAGCACGTACGAATAAACAAGAAACACATAAACGTTTTGATAACCTTCTGTTTCACTTAGTTTTTGTGGTAGGGTAAAACAAATATCCTGCTATGTTTTAGGTGAGATCAGGAGTTGGGCAAATTAAACGACTTTTTAGAATCGTTTTGTTGAAATTCCGTTTGCCAACAAACAGAAAAATATTTTGACAATATGAGTTTTAAAGTACATTTGTTTTCTAGATTATCCAATCAAAGCTGTAGTGTGGCTTCTTCGTGTTTTTTTAAATAAGGAAGGCAAGGGGAAACACAAATACAAATATATATTTTTTCAAACCAGGGATAATTAGGTTATAGTCATAGCACGTTGTTGTTTGGATGGTCTAAATAATATGATCCTCTTATGCGTTTAAATGCGAATGCCTTTAAAACTCCATGATGTTATGTTTTTAAAATGTTTTCAATCCTCCAACAAACCTAAAGATGTATGAAATGATACCCGTATTATGCTTGCTTCTGATTGTACCAAAGTGATGCTGTTTTTCATTTTCTCAACTTTTAACTCTTTTTTCAATTTAAATACTGGGTAAAATTATACTTACACAAACATATATAGCAAAATGATACCAAATTTACGCTACGATAATTTCAATTTACGACTAAGATCTTTGTTAAAAGGGACACATTCTGTACAGTACCGTAGCAATTTTTAAAAAAAAACATGTTTATATGTCCACACAAGGTTGTTGTTTACGCTTTTGAATTGTAAGCAAAACACGAATATTTAATACGGAGGTTACTTTTTTTCAAAATAGGCAAATTCCTAGCAATTTGAATGATTTTGTAGGTCAATTTTATGATATCAAAAACGCGTTTCCTAGCTGTATATATATTTAGAATATACTATTAAATGACTACTAAAAACGTTATCACATGAGGAGCGCATAATTGAAATATAGGGGATTCAACACTGGGTGTGCAACACTGCCATAACCTCACCTAGCAACATATCAAAGGGTATGTTGTATTTAAGAATAAAATAAACGTACTCAATGGTCCTGTATAACCAAACAAAATAACTGCATTTGTGGAAAACAAACCATGCAAAAAAATAATAGTGATGTATTGTTTCTAGTTAGATCACAAAGTGTATGGTGCAAAGGTACAGATCTAAATTACAAATATTGTATACCTTGACAGACATGTGTTTACTACAATCAAACAAATAATTCAACTGCCTTGGAATCCACTCGTGAAACAGGTTTGGTGAGCATCAACGATGGCTACACTACGTGAATTTCCAGAAACGTGCACGTAATTGAAAATCGGACCAAGACCTTAATCGATGATCAAAACAACCAGAATAAATTATCGATTTCATTAGCGTAAATTATGTCTTTACACGAGAATGATCCGTTGCCGAAATATGTTTATAACCGATATTCATAAATAATAAAACATCACATTTCGTCAATGAAAATTTTCACCATTGATTTAAAAAAAATCTAAATTGTAGACAAATTGGGCGAATGAGCCATATTTAGTTAGCATTCTTTATTTTGGCAAAAACTCCCGATTGATTATAGAAATTGGAATAAATGTTTGTATAGGATATATTTTTCTACTAGAAATAATCGATTCTGAAAAAAATCACTATCGATTATCTACGATTTTAGAGGCAAACGATCGACGTTCGATATATCGAGCTTTGTTGTATCTCTAATAGTACACTTTCTACTTTCAAGCCTTGCATCCTTCCTGGTAAAAGATACAGCCATCAGAAGTGTATTCATTATCTCAAAGATACGTTGGGGTTAGACCAAATTTGGAGTTAAAATGACTATTTTAGTAACACTTTATATTGCATCTATCAAATATTCATATAAAAAAAAATCTGAAGTGCAAATTTAACGACTTTTTAATCATCGTTTTGTTGAAATTCCGTTTGCCAACAAACAGTGTGTGTATATTACGTGATAAATTGCGTCATATATGCTACGTCGGAAAGCAACATTTTGCTTAAAATAAAGACTTAAATCAAAGATAACTTTACTTTAACTACACCATTTTAAATAAAACAAATGGCAGTCTATGCAGTTTAAAGAGCCCGGCCTTCGTTATATTGCCGAAGTACAGCTAGATGATTGGTTTCTTCAAACACTTCTACAAAATATTGCCTTCCGACGTAGCATTTGTGACGTAATTTACCACGTGAAATACACACACTGATGGCTTGAGCACAGTACTACGATAACAAATACTTTTAATCAATTATGCTCATGGTAGGCTTTTAGGACTGTTGGATATTCGTCGTCCATTTGTCCGGTGTCCATGATTGGTTCGTTTACAATATATAGATTACATGTTCTCTCGTCAGATGTCAAAACTAGGTCACTTGGTCAAATCAAAGAAAATCCTTCTTAACACTCTTTTGTTTCTTTAACTACTTCTAGTAGTAGAAGAAGCAGTAGCAGTAGCAGTAGCAGGAGCAGCAGCAGCATAAAAAGTAGTAGTAGTAGTAGTAGTAGTAGTAGTAGTAGTAGTAGTAGTAGTAGTAGTAGTAGTAGTAGTAGTAGTAGTAGTAGTAGTAGAAGTAGTAGTAGTAGTAGTAGTAGTAGTAGTAGTAGTATAAGTAGTAGTAGTAGTAATAGTAATAGTAGAGGTAGTAGTAATAGTAGTAGTAGTAGTAGTAGTAGTAGTAGTAGCAGTAGCAGTAGCAGTAGAAGTAGTAGTAGTAGTAGTAGTTGTAGCAGCAGCAGCAGCAGCAGCAGCAGCAGCAGCAGCAGTAGTAGTAGTAGTAGTAGTAGTAGTAGTAGTAGTAGTAGTAGTAGTAGTAGTAGTAGTAGTAGTAGTAGTAGTAGTAATGCATAAGGGAAGCTGCTGGAATTTACTCTCTTAAGTATTGAAGTGCATAACCTAAATGGTGTGCAATGTTTTCTAGTAAAATTTGAAATATATTCAAAATTGAAAATTAAGAAAACATTTGACCTGTTCCAGGAAGGTAGGCATACGACTGTTTCACAAATGTCCTTTTAAAGTTGCTTTGAATTATATTCACTTTGTGCAAATTCTGGTACAAAGATACCATTACATTACAAATGATCGAATTATAAGATAACCTTGCGAATTAATGCAAAACCTTGAAGTTTTGCCCTTAGATAAATGTAATCTACTTTCCAATTTTGAAGTTCAGGTCAATTAAAATGTCAGTGTTGCGTAAATTTAGTAGGAAAATACTGATCATTATTAATGCATTCAAGGAAAATGAATTATTTCGCCTTCAATGCCAAATGCTTTTAAATAAGTTAGTTCTTTCAATGTTTGCATTACCAAATGACGATAACACTATTTCTAAACAAATTGTTCTATAAATAGTATGTAATGTCCGAACTCATTATAAAATTTTATTGATACTATCACAAATGCTTTGCCATATTCATCTTTATGGCGATAATAATGTATAAATTCCAGAAAAAAACACCTATAGTCGCCATTATCATTATTCAAATATTAATGTTAATATCTATAGAGCTTAATATCATTTTCTCTGAGAAAAGCTATTTCTATTCTGACGAGAGCTTTGATCAGCGATATCGTTCCAATATTACCTTCTGACGCCATTGTGCAATTGAGAATGTCAGTAAAAACAAATTAATTTCGATCATCGTATTTCCGGTGAAAATCATTTTCAAATATGCCTATCAAACCAGTGTACACTCGTTGACCTATTTTTGGTTTTGTCTTTCAGTAGTTCAGTTTTCTGGAATTTACTTAGCTTAGAGATAATTACATTGAGTACTTGGACAAAAGGAATATATTAAGTAGATTGCAGCTTCCATATGTGTTCATAGTATGGAGGTTGTACACATATCTGGACGACTTAGTTCACAATAAGTAGTCAACACGTGCATATGCCTGTTCTAGAAATGGTATGCAATCCCTTTATTGTGTGGCAATCGTTTTTGTATTTTTCAATAAAAAGTTACTCCGTACAAAAGAACTTTAAAATGTTTCTCAGACTGAATCCATAAATGTTATACATGCATCCGGTTGATTTAAGTTACTCTTTACGGATTTTGAGCTTTTATATTAAATAACCCAGTAGCCAGTTGTTCATCAAATTATCAGTATAATACTGATATAGTTTACTGATTCATAGCGCATGGTGTCCGATTCACTCAACACAGAAGTGCCAAGGTAATTTCTCCGTTCCTGTTTTTGTAAAGTAATATCAAGATTGACGAGAGCAGCTTTAACAATTTTCGCTTCAGTGTTATGAATGTTCTTGATTATAGCCAGTGTGTGAAATACCATTGGGTGCACCTGAATAATTAAGTATGATCTTTTTAAGAATGATCATATTCTGGTCATGTCGTCTTTCATACTTTTTCACAGCGTTTACTTTTCCCAGTGGACTGCAGACCCGGATTCCGCCTTTTAGTGCGTTTTTATCTCAGCCGGTTGATATTGTTACATATTAAAAGTACGAACACCTAGCGGAAACGATTTGAGTTTATCTGGGTGCAAAGGACAGCATGAATTCTAAAATGTAAAATGTTTCAGTAATGTTGTTTTGTACGAGACAGAGCTATACAGTATATTCCGGTTTGAAGTACTGAACGACAAAATACTAGCACATACCAAATATACAACTGTTGTCAAAAACACTCTTCAGATTATAATAAAATGCTACAAATTAATTGTTTGCCTATCAATACCAGCGTTAATAATACCTCGTGACGAGATCAAATCCACACAATGGAATTGATTCCCCAAATCTAGGAATTTAATCCATAGCGCGCGAATGCCGAGTGATATTTCTCGGATATTTTTAAATATTTTAACAAACATAGTAAAGAACATTAAGTTATTCCTACCAGTAAACATATACATGTACAATATACAAGTTCAAAAATGTGAATTGTTAACATACTAATATGACGGACCTACAGGGACAAGCCCAGAAGCCAAATATCAACGATGACTCTTATGGAGGCACAGTCTTCCATGCCTAACATGCAGCCAAGCCATGTTAAAGCTGCACTCTCACAGATTAAACGTTCGCAGCTTTTCATATGTCCCTCCCAAAATTGATGATTAGGCCATAAAACATTAAATTTGAAATGGAAATATGAAAATCTGCGATCTGATCTTTTGTCAGCAGTCTTTCATCACTGGTTAGCAGATATTGATAAACCCCGGCATGCGTCGTTCCATACTGTATTTATCTTTATTAATGTAAAATATATGTAATTCATACTTACCTTTGTCTATTCATGGAAAGATATTTTGAAGTTTTCAAACCTTGGCATTTTAGGCCAGTGCTTAGCGCCATCCTGATATTACAGACGGGCTAGCCCTGTGTCCATCATGCCAAGATCATTAATAGTCACTAAGTGTTGTTAGTGATATTATCCTGGATAAAGTCCATTTTTTCAAGCATTGTTCATGCAAAATATTTAATAAGTACCAAGTTATTCAGTAAATTATTGATGTACAGGTTTAACATTATTTGCATAACATGTACTGATCTCAAACCTGTTGTTTTATGGCACTAACACAGCAAAACGTAATAGCTCTTGTCGGGAATTTCACAAAGTTCACATATTTTCTTTGTAATACAGCGTGTACACCGCCATTTTACCTTTGAATCTTGGGTAATCCTGAGATAGTTTTTGACCTTTCAAGATTTCAAAACTTGACAAGTTATTCTTACTTGAGCGTTTGAATCATGTCGTTCCACAAGGTGATAATGTCTCTTAGTTAATAATCCATTATTCACATGAAATGCACTGATAATTTATTGTTGTAATCCAGTGTGATGCTTTAAATCCTTTTTCGGAAACTTCACGGTCATTTGACAGTTCGTCCGCCATCTTGAATATTTTACAATGGCTGTCAGCCAATCGGGTCATTTGAACCGATTCTGGGTCATTTTCGGTCGGGTCAATTTGGGTCAGGTCATTTTTGACCGAGATTTTCGGGTCATTTAACCATAGGAGTATATAAGGCCGTGAATTTTCAGTCTCAGGACAGTCGAATTTGGATCATTGAACAAGCTGCCTGCATATCATTCTTAAAAGGTTAAAATCAACCTGAATATTTAAATAGACAATAAATAAGTAAATATAAACTACTTACAAGTAATAAAATAACAGGCATTGATTTTATATTGAGTTTGTAAACAACTTTATACTGATAATAATATTTTACTGTCTTACTACGACGTGCTGTGCCAACGTTCATATAAGCCAACGCGTTTTGCTGTGTGCGGTGCCGCTGATTACTACCGTATATTATATCTGATGTTTGGTGTCTTGATGCATATATTTATTTGCTCCAAAAATAAAACGTAAAACGTTCATTGCGTCGTCATTTTGGCTAGGTCGTAACAATTATTGCTTCAAATACTTGGTCACCCTAAAAGGGACAGTTGATAGCGTTGACGGACCACGGGGCTATGTCGTAACAATTATTGCTTCAAATACTTGGTCACCCTAAAAGGGACAGTTGATAGCGTCGACGGACCACGGGGCTAGGTCGTAACATTTATTGGTGGCAGCGGTGGGATCTGTTATAATAGCAGATCCAGCGATACGAACTACGCCAGACGAAGGGGGTTGTAACATAGTCACGTACTAGACGCGATAGGTCAGGGGTTTAAAATTATCAAGAGTTAAAGGAGTTCGCGTCATGACTGATCCAAAGGAGGTCGATAGCGGGGAGGTAATATTTAATAACCTAGAGGCGGCCGACGATGCCGACGAGTATGCCACACTGGACTCCGCGTCCGAGGCCGGGTCTACAACCAATGACCCGCCAGGTGATTGTGACGAGGGGCCATTACGCGAGGTTATGGTAGGTGTCACTGGGGCTTTGAAGGACGTCGTTAGGGAGTTACAGTCCATCAAAAGAGGGATGGCTAAGTGTAAAGATGGGTCGGGAGAGACGAGGACATTTTGCACAAATAACAGCAATGTAAGTGAGTATGACAGTAGTAATTCAAGGAACAATCGCAAGGAAGGTAATAAGCATATTTCAGGTCAGGCCCTTAACGCAGATGCTCCGTCTTATGTGCGCTGGGGGACGACGTACTACGGCGCCGGCCGAACGGAAAGGGATGTTGACCACACGTGGGATGCGGGTAACCCGACGGGGACACCATATGGCTACAACGCGACGGGGTCGACGCAACGGGAGGGATATGCGGTATCAAGCTCCAGGAACACGAGAGCAGGCGGAAGTAGTTGGGAATCGGACCGGATATACCACGGGCCATACACGCAGCCTGATAGGATACGCGATGCCCCCTATTTTCGCGAAGGAACTGCGAGGTACCCACCAGTTAAGCTGCCGGTGTTCACTGGTAAAGAAGACTGGGCCACCTGGCTGGCGCAGTTTGAAGCCATAGCCGGTCGTTTCCGCTGGTCCGAAGACGAGAGGCTTGATCAGCTACTGCCTAGGCTGGAGGGGGCAGCAGCACAATTTGTATTTTCCCAATTAAAGCCTAACACAGTGAATAACTACAAAGAACTTATTATTGTGCTAAATAGTAGGTTCAGGGCCGTAGAAACAGCCCGGTCATATGCCGCTAAATTTAGCAGACGGACGCAACGACAGGGGGAGACAGTAGAGGAGTACGCATCGGACCTCAAAATGCTGTACGACAAGGCCCACGGGTTTAGAGACCGGAAGACGAGGGACGAGGACCTCGTGCGGCGGTTCTTGGACGGGGTCACAGACGAGGAAATGCGGTTCGAGCTGGAGTTTAATAAAGAACCTAGGACGGTCGATGAGGCAGTTTACTTTGCAGTCAATTGGTTACAGATTCGGGGAAGAGATAGAGCTGACAGAAAAGGGCGTTATCAAGCAAGAAGAGCATACGAGCCGCAGTGGGACAAGCATAATGGTGACCATAGGGTACCCGAACGGCGAGACACCTCAAGACAGTTCAATGGACAGAGGAAAGAGAATGAACTAGGGACAGATCAAAAGCGAGATGAGCTGCAAAATAGTCTACTGAAAGAACTGATAAACCGGCTCGAGCGTTTGGAAGGTCACGTTAACGCTGACACAAAGAAATTAGACACCAAAAAGAAAGTTGAGTGTTATAACTGTCACAAGCAGGGTCATTACGCACGTGAATGTCCGGACCGGAAGGAGCGAAGGGTAAATACCAGCCGACCGCTGTCAAACCAAAATGAAAACCGTTTAAACGACCAGGGACCACCCCGAATGGCCTAGGGGAGGTCCACATCAGCAGTAAAGCAGGCCTTAAAGTTACAGCCATAACGCAGCAAGAAGACGGTGAGGGGACGACAGTGGGGAGTGAAAGGACCGCGAGGAGGAGCTCTATTGCAGACGGGGTATACGTACGAGGGTCTGTTAACGGAGTACCGGTCACGTTCACTGCGGACACTGGCGCCTCACGGACGATACTATCTACACGGGCGTACGAAGCTATACCAAAGGACAAGCGGCCGCCATTAGAAAGGGCGTACTGCTTAGTGGGTGCGGGGGGCAACCCGATTAAGAAGGCAGGTAAAGCCAAATTCAGCCTGAGTTTAGGGACTCTGGAGCTTGAACGAGAGGTTTTTGTGGCCGAAGTTGAAGACGACGCTCTACTGGGGTATGACATCCTAAGGGGAGGGGAGAGCGGTCCCGCAGACATTCTGCTTAGCCAAAATAAAATACTCTTAGAGGGAGTTGATGTGCCAGTATTTCAGGTGGGGCGGGACAGGAAAACCAGACGGGTTACTGTAGCCGACGACATCAGCGTCCCTGGACTTGCAGAGTCGGTGATAAGTGTGTATGTAGAAAGGTACGAAGAAGATGACACCGTGCAGGCTGATTTTATTGTTGAACCAGTAGATAACTTTAAGGACAACTATCCATTACAAATGGCAGCTACTCTAGTGGATGTAAACCAGGGGCCAACTTGTAAAATCAGAATTCTCAACCCATTCCCAAGCGATTTCTTGTTGCGACAGAACGCCGAAATTGGGAGAGCCGAAAGGGTTGAACGAGTGGTCAGTGTGGTTGCGGCCGCTGAGGACGACGATGGTCAAGGGAATATGACGTCGGTGAGAAGAATTAGGCTAGGAGAGAGGTCTTCACCGGCCACTAACCAATTTACTAGGGCAACGGAAGCGGAGGTACCAAAACACCTCGTCGACTTGTACCGGAAGTCCACGGCAGGGAAGTCGGACTATGAAAAAGGCGTGGTTGCCGGTCTCCTCCAGAAGTACCAGCAGAGTTTTTCCACTGCCGAATGGGACCTGGGGCTTACGCATTTAGCCGAGCACACAATTAAGACGGGCGACGCCCCGCCAATAAAGCAACGGCCGAGGCGCGTCCCACTTGCATACGCAGAGGAAGAGAAGAAGGCCATAGACGAACTGCTACAAAAGGGGGTTATCCAGAAAAGCACTTCACCATGGGCGTCGCCTATTGTTTTAGTTCGAAAGAAGAACGGTTCTGTAAGGCCATGTGTAGACTACCGACAGGTTAATGCGCTGGTAAAACCGGACGGTTTCCCGCTCCCGAGAATTCAAGACTGTTTAGACGCAGTCGCAGGAGCCACATACTTTAGCAGTTTCGATCTGACAAGTGGATACTTTCAGATACCACTCAAAGAAGAGGATGTCCCAAAGAGCGCTTTCTGTTGCAAATACGGGCACTTCGAAATGACACGTATGCCATTCGGTTTAAATAATTCAGCCAGTACCTTTCAGCGCACGATGGAGATTGCACTGCAGGGCCTCCAGTGGGAAACATGCTTGGTGTACATCGACGATATAATCGTCTACGGGACCACTTTTGAACAGCACATTCACAGGGTGGAGCAAGTACTAGATCGCATGAAACAGGCGGGGTTGAAGCTGAAACCCGAAAAATGTAACATGTTGCAGCACAAAGTCTTGTTTCTTGGTCACGTGGTTTCAAATGACGGAGTTCTCCCAGATCCGACCAACACCAGTAAGATAGTCGACTGGCCAGTACCTCAGAACACAAAACATGTGAAACAGTTTGTAGCCACGGCATCTTATTATCGAAGGTTCGTAAGGGACTTTGCCACCATGGCTCGACCCCTAACGGAACTTACCAAGAAGGACCGGAAGTTTGAGTGGGGAGATGCTTGTCAGACTGCTTTCGAGAATTTGAAAAGGGCACTGACTGGGCCGGAAGAATGGGAACACCCAATAGGGCCCATACATACTCCCGAATCCAGGGTTCTGCCAGGTCGACGGGCGGTAGTTGTGACCAGGTTATTGAGGACACGGCGGTCCTCCCAAGTGCAGAGGGCCATCTCGATCTGCTATTTTGTGGGTTTGACACTCTATCGCCAAGGACACCAGCGAAGACGCCGCCTCCGAAGTCACTGATGATGCCGAAGGGCCTAGGGGGAAGAGACCAAGCGACACAGGCAGGGAGCAGCCGAAAAGATGACACATCAACACAAACAGCCCTAGAAGACCGCCTGGCTAACGTATTTGAGGCCGGCATGAAGAGAATAACGCAAGCAATAGATGAGGGGATAAAAGCTGTGGTAGGGTCACAAAGAGCTGCAGAAGCGACCCTGCAGGAGGTGAAGCGCATTGAGAGGAACGTTCGCTACCTATACAGATCAGTCGCTAAAGATGAGGAGGAAGAAAACACCGAGGAGCCGAAAGTCAAAAGCGTGGTGATGAAGCGCAACTCTACCACAGAAGATGACCGTAAACACAAGAAAACGCGATAGAAATGACATTTATAAGTGAAATAACAGTTAAAGTGTTCATCTAGTTGTAGTGTTATTTAAGTGTTTTTTTTATCTCTATTGTTAACGTCAAGTGCAAAAGTGTTAAAATGTTTATCATATGTATATCTCATACTATTGATCTCAATGTTATTAAAGGCAGCAGGAGCTTAGCCTCTATTTGGAGGGGGTATTGATAAACCCCGGCATGCGTCGTTCCATACTGTATTTATCTTTATTAATGTAAAATATATGTAATTCATACTTACCTTTGTCTATTCATGGAAAGATATTTTGAAGTTTTCAAACCTTGGCATTTTAGGCCAGTGCTTAGCGCCATCCTGATATTACAGACGGGCTAGCCCTGTGTCCATCATGCCAAGATCATTAATAGTCACTAAGTGTTGTTAGTAATATTATCCTGGATAAAGTCCATTTTTTCAAGCATTGTTCATGCAAAGTATTTAATAAGTACCAAGTTATTCAGTAAATTATTGATGTACAGGTTTAACATTATTTGCATAACATGTACTGATCTCAAACCTGTTGTTTTATGGCACTAACACAGCAAAACGTAATAGCTCTTGTCGGGAATTTCACAAAGTTCACATATTTTCTTTGTAATACAGCGTGTACACCGCCATTTTACCTTTGAATCTTGGGTAATCCTGAGATAGTTTTTGACCTTTCAAGATTTCAAAACTTGACAAGTTATTCTTACTTGAGCGTTTGAATCATGTCGTTCCACAAGGTGATAATGTCTCTTAGTTAATAATCCATTATTCACATGAAATGCACTGATAATTTATTGTTGTAATCCAGTGTGATGCTTTAAATCCTTTTTCGGAAACTTCACGGTCATTTGACAGTTCGTCCGCCATTTTGAATATTTTACAATGGCTGTCAGCCAATCGGGTCATTTGACCCGATTCTGGGTCATTTTCGGTCGGGTCAATTTGGGTCAGGTCATTTTTGACCGAGATTTTCGGGTCATTTAACCATAGGAGTATATAAGGCCGTGAATTTTCAGTCTCAGGACAGTCGAATTTGGATCATTGAACAAGCTGCCTGCATATCATTCTTAAAAGGTTAAAATCAACCTGAATATTTAAATAGACAATAAATAAGTAAATATAAACTACTTACAAGTAATAAAATAACAGGCATTGAATTTATATTGAGTTTGTAAACAACTTTATACTGATAATAATATTTTACTGTCTTACTACGACGTGCTGTGCCAACGTTCATATAAGCCAACGCGTTTTGCTGTGTACGGTGCCGCTGATTACTACCGTATATTATATCTGATGTTTGATGTCTTGATGCATATATTTATTTGCTCCAAAAATAAAACGTAAAACGTTCATTTCGTCGTCATTTTGGCTAGGTCGTAACAATTATTGCTTCAAATACTTGGTCACCCTAAAAGGGACAGTTGATAGCGTTGACGGACCACGGGGCTATGTCGTAACAATTATTGCTTCAAATACTTGGTCACCCTAAAAGGGACAGTTGATAGCGTCGACGGACCACGGGGCTAGGTCGTAACAATATTTATGCAAAGATTTGCTAATTCCAAGACAAAAATAAAATAAAAAAAGTTGGAAAAACGGTAAACCTGTGAGAGTGCAGCTTTAACTGCAAATGACACGTGTTATATACAGCCACTCAGCACAAAGTCGCAACTGACAAAGGCCATATTCAGCCACTCACAATAAATAAGCCATGCGGTACTTAACATAATTAAGTGCCAACGACATAAACCATATACAGCAACTCACAGGAAATTAGCCATGCGGTAATTCAAATGATTTGAGTGCCATAGGCTGATTAGATATTAATTAAGAGCTGCAGCATCCAATATACGTTGCAAATGCCTCAAGTTGAAAGTGACGTTTATTTTTTTATAAACTGCAGGTATATTCAAGAACCATTAAAGTAGACATGTGTATCAACGGGCGTATAATCTGATCGATTCTTAAATTAGTTTATTCTTGATTGCATTGTAATACATATTAAAACAATTAGTTAAATGAACCGTATTCGCTCTGTCAAAGTTAAAGTGGATATTCTATTTCTGAAAACCAGTATACAACTGCACTTCTTGATCTCACGAGATTCCATGCTACTCTCGTTGATAAGATGACATATTTCAGCATTATCGTTTATATAACGGTGGAATGTATGCATGGATATAGTATTGTTAAATAGTGTTTTGGAATTTTAAACAAAATGCAGACGATAAAGACTGTCATCTTTGTCATAGATCTTGTGTGCATCTTTTGGCTTACGGACCTCGTACGTCATTATTAAGTTAAGTGTTCAAGTGTAAAAACAAACAGTTTGAAACAGACAGTTCATGGGGACATTATAAAACTTACCAAACAATCAAACAACTGATGTGAATTGACACATGCAAACAGCATTGCAGATCGGAGAAACTGAAGACAGTTTAATTAATTAGCTTCAACAGCAATATCAAATATATTCACAAGATCTCCACTCCAAAATTGAAACGATACTAAAAGTAAATGAACGTCAGGGAAACTTAATTCAGAACACACTGTCATTAAAAGGAAATTGCATCCAATCTCTGAAACCATCAAAGTACATAGAACAGAAAATGACGACAAAGGCAACAGCATCATGTCCGTCTTGCATTTCACCGGATGATTATAGTTGATTTGACGAAAAAAAGGAAATTGTTTGCGCTATGTAGCATAAATATAGAACACACCCCGAAAAGAGCGCTGTGTCTCAACGAATGAACACTACACCTACGTCTACGTCTGACCGAAATGTGGACAGAACTTCTTAAAATCGGTGAATCTATCACGAAAGGTATCAACGCAAAGCCCTCCTTGATAACATTGATATTGTGGTAATAAAAGGTGCAGTTACTGGCATTGTCGTAAAAATGTTGAATGAGCGTTATTTTGTATGATGGCGGAGTTGATGTCGCGCGAGGTAAACCGATGGACCAATTGGAGGCCGATATGAAGAATCTCATGAAATCAATGATGATGACGTTGACATTTAACTAATAACCCCTAAATCTGACACTCAATTGAAACATGTGAGTTCAATGACATAGCAGTAAAACTTGCAAAATCATTCGGCTTTTCGATCATTTAAAAGCAAACCATTTGAACTGACAAAGTCAGTAATGCATATAGAATATAACATAATTGTGCCGATAGAAAAGATTGCTTTAATAAAAACGTCGGTTTGTAAATATAGATGAAAACATTGAATCCAAATGAAGAATCGATTAGAAATAGTGCTGAAAGTACTCTCTTACGAGTGTAAATGCATTACCACTTATAATTATTATTAATTAAATGGTGTACATTACTTCGGATGGTGTTGCATCAATGAAGATTAAACTTACAATTTACCTTTTACAGAAATAAAGACATAGAGACAGCTATTTATAAACTGTACTGGTAAGCTATTATCAATTTCAATACAATTTGGGTAAAAAAGGGTAAATTTAATTTGACAAAAGATCGAAATATGAAAGAATGTTAAATTTAATAGAATTTTTTAAAACTAGTGTTTGCAATAAACTAAGCAAAATGAGTCAGTTAAACAAAGCACGACCCCAATGCCCATTTGCGTTTAAAGGAATATCAATTTGTACTGCCTTAACGGCGGCCTCGGGCAATCAGTTTCAACTCTTACAAAAGTTTCTTTGTCACCACGCAGTTCTTGCAGGCATAAATGAAAGCTACTAGTTAATTGGCCGGTTGAAGTGAAACCAAGTGCTTGGTTCATGTTTTGTTGTGCTCATGTATGAAAGCTTTGCGCACTAATGAGCCACCTTTTTCACTTATAAGTTTCATGTGATTCATAAATGAATACGCCAAATTGCTGGCGGTGGCAATCGGTGTTTCTTTGATGGGTGAAGTTCATTGACAAGATGGTGTTAATGATTTAATATTCAAAGTCTTCAGCGGAGTAAAAGTCAGGATCATTCAATACTTCAAAAGTTAATATGCTAAATTCGTTGCCTAACAATAAGGTAACAAAGAGTTCAATATGATGCACAATAGAATTAAACTGTTACGTTTTTTGTGTTTTTGTTTCATTACCTTTGCCATATTATTGCATTTTCAGAGTATAATGTATTACCTCCTAAATTTCAACTACTTAAAAATGTGTTCCATGAACGTTGCAATTTCATATGGCGATATTTAATATTTTCTACTTAGTTTTCCACTCATTTTGAAATTTAATAAATACAATGCTATCCTGCCATTTTTATCGTTATGCAGATTATCATAAATTAAAGGAGTATAGTCGGCAGTGAAAATTATTTATTCCAAACTTCCTACTGCCAAATTGAGGACTTTGTTTTAATTATCTTCCAACAATCCACAAAAGACAATAACTACAAACATTCAAATGTTTACAACTTTCGACAATGTACGGTTTTTAAGTTGCATAAAACTCCGAGAATACGGTTCCGAGACATGCTTCCGGCGATTTGGTTTTCTTTGTATTATTCATTTACTTTGTAATTTTCATTTTTATAATTATATTTATAAAATTAATATAATATCTCAATTTATCACCATTGTATTTGTTAGCAAATTACTATAAAAAGTGTTATTATTGATAACATGAAAACGCCGACAAGGCCCCTTTAGCAATACTAGTTATTAAATGCTACCGTTATCGTTATATAAATATTTGTCAGAGTTTTATCTCACTTGTGTTATAAGAAAAAGCTAATGATATTCTCACAAGAGCTTTGAACTATGTTTGCAGATCAGTGATATCGTTTTAATATTACTTCTGACGTCAATGTTTGAAACCAAGCATGCATCGTTATAATTCGTTCGTTTGAATGGCAGAAGGTACTAAGCGACGTTGAAATATAGAAGGTTGTGGTACCTTCTGACGCTAATTTAACGAGTTTATAAATTATGCAATATAAAGGCTCATTCAATATTGTGAACACGCAAGCTCATCTCCATCATCGTCTATCCAGAGGTTATCAGTAGCAAATCTGCTGACCTTTCTATTCTTGATTTTCCTGTATGTGTCTTGCTTTTCTGGATATGCTCTCATCAACCAGGAATCATTTTTGTCAAAGAGTTTTAGACATCTGTGTGAAATAATAAGTCGATGGTCTGAAAATTGTATTTTCTTCTTGCAATAATATTTATATAAGGGTTTCGTATTTATTAGTATCTTCGTGTAAACGGAACTCAACAATGTGAGATACCCTGGCGAGATTCGTTAATGCCATCATTGAGTACTCTGAAGTTTTAAGCTGTGAATCTATACAACATTTTTTATCCTTTATACTTTAAAGACAGACAGACAGACAGACAATTTATTTTGACTTGTACAATGTACATCGTCAACAACACATAATGATATAACATATAATGTCAATGTGTATGTAAAGTAACAGATAATGCAAACAAATGAGCATATATATACAAATATATATGTACAAAAGTATTCAATACTTCTAAGTAATTAAATTAAATAAACTAATATGTATATTTAAATACAGAAGGTCTTATAAGAACAGTCGCTAATAACCCATTAAACAATCAGTCATCTACTAAAAGGCATATACTTTAGTTTTAAATAAATCCTTCCAATTAGTCTCAAATCTCCAGTGAAAAACCTAACCAATCAACCACGACAGAGCGCAATTTTACAGTGTTGTAAAGTTCCGAGTTTTGACATAACTGGTACAGTAATGGAAGATAATGGCTAAGAAAGATATTTTGCATTTTTGCAACCATGAAATGAATTTAGTTCAGTTATTTTCATTATTATTTTTTAATAACTTTCTTATTTAAAGTATGTCATCAAGAAGCTACGAGACATTGTTGATGGCTATTCTCAGTCAATTAAAAACAAAAGCATATTTTAATAAATTGTCAACAGGCTTTTCTGAAGAAAAGTACAAATGCTTTCTGATCCAAAGTCAGATAAAGCCTTCTTTCGTTAATTGGGTCAACCTCTTATTACCCCAAACCATGTTGCAAAAGATGTGTGTTAATTGATTAGTGCATATAGAACTCAGTATTTTTGTCGCCTCGTTTTACGACTTAGCAATTCCCAAGACCAGAAGATTTGGAGATAATTAATAAATGTCACAAGGAACAGCTAACAAGTGAAATTGAATAAACAATTCTCATTTACAGACTTATCAAATCGATTTTGTTTAAAGCATCCCGTTGGATGAGCGTATATACATGTTAGAATAAATATGGAAGACTTCGTGGCTACATACATGTTGTTGTGGTCAATGCAGCACTATGTGTTAGATAATAGATTTGTTATCATTCCTTGTATGAATGAAATATACCACGCAATTGAGACTACTCGTACATGTAGGTTTCTTTTGAAGAAGTCATATAGTAACGATGAACTTATAAATACCTTGAAAAGCACGTACGTATAAACATGAAACACCTAAAAGTTTTGATAACTTCATGTTTCACTTAGTTTTGTGGTAGGGTAAAACAAATATCCCGGTATGTTTTAGGTGAGATCAGGAGTTGGGCAAATTAAACGACTGTTTTAGCATCGTTTTGTTGAAATTCCCTTTGCCAACAAACAGAAAAATATTTTGACAATATGAGTTATTAAGTACATTTGTTTTCTAGATTATCCAATCAAAGCTGTAGTGTGGCTTCTTCGTGGTTTTTTTTTTAAATATGAAAGGCATGGGAAAAAATGACTTCAATTAATATCCTGGTAACACAAATGCAAATATCTTTTTTTTAAACCAGGGACAATTAGGTTATAGTCATTGTACGTTGTTGTCTTGATGGTCTAAGTAATATCATACTCTCCTATTAGGCCCTCTGCGTTTAAATGCGAATACCTTTGAAACAGCATGATATTATGATTGTAAATTTTTTCGTTCTCAAACAAACCTAAACATGTATGAAATGATACATTAAATAAGCTTGCTTGTACTTGAAAAATACATAAAACTTCTTATTCTTTAGGAATATTTCTGATTGTACCAAAATATTGTTGTTTTTCATTTGCTCAACTTTTTACTCTTTATTTAATTTAAATACTGGAAAATATTATACTTACACAAACATATATAGCAAAATGATAACAAATTTACACTAAATTAATTTCACTTTACGACTTATATTTTTATTGAAAGGGGTCCATTCTGGATCGTAACAATTAAAAAACTTGCATATGCCCACACAAGGTTGATGTTAACGTTTTGAACTGTAAGTGAAAGACAAATATTTAAAATGGAGGCCACCTTTTCAAAATAAGCAAAATCCTAGCAATTTGAACGATTTTGTAGGTAAAATTTACTCTATCAAAATACTTTTACTAACTGTATAAATATTAAGAATTTACTATTAAATGACTAGTATAAAACGTTATCACTTCAGTAGCAAATGTTTGGAGTTTTAAATTTGGGCCATAACCTCACCTAGCAACATATCAAGGGGTATGCTGTATTTAAGAATAATATAAACGTTAATGGTATTATAGAACCAAACAAAATAACTGCATATGTGAAAAACAAATGTGAAAAAAACAGTGATATATTGTTTCTTGTTAAACCACAAAGTAAATAATGCCAAGGTACAGATCTTAATTATAAACACTGAATACCTTGACAGACGTGTGTTTACAACAAACAAACAAATACTTCAACTGCTTTGAAATCTACTTGTGAAACAGGTTTTTGTGACCGTCAACGATGGTAACACTGCGTGAATATCCGCAAACGTGAACGTGTGGGATTGAAAATCGGACCAAGACCTTCATCGATGATCAAAACAGCCGGAATAAATTATCGATTTCATAAAATAAAATTGTGCAAGAGAAAGATCCGCTGCAGAAATATGTTTATAACCGATATTCATCAATAATAAAATATCATATTCGTCAAACTGAATGTTCACCTTTGCTTTTGAAATAACACTAAATGGTAGTCAAATCGAGTAAAGGAGTCATAATTAGTTTACATTCATTATTATGGAAAAATAAATCCAATTAATATGCAAATTCAAATAAATGTTCTTGTATGATTTAATCTTACTACAAGAGATAATCGATTTTAAAAACTATTGTCGATTATCACCGACTTTGGAGGCAAACAATCGACTTTCGATAAAACTTACGCTTTGTTGTATCTCTACATTGAACGTCCTACTCACAAGACTGGCATCCATTCTGGTAACGAGAATACCGTCAAAAGAACCGTTATCAATATCTCAAAGATACGCTGCGGGTACTCTAAATTCGGAGTAAAAATGACTATTAAAGTGACAAAAAAACTAATATTGAATCTATATCTCTTTCAAAATAAAAAGACAAACTGCTAAACAATGCATTTGCACTATCACTAATCATCCATTTAAAGACATGGTAGTAAATAATATATAGCATTCGGACGATTTAATTCATTGAATCTGTATCAAGTATAAACGGAACGCTGGTACATAATAACTGTTAACACACCGTTAACTCGTTCAGAATCTTCTTTTTCAAAAAGACGATCATTCTAGTCTTATGTCATGATACACACTCATGTCAAGGGCACGCTTTCTTGAATTGCAATCACTGGCCTCTGTTGACGCCGTATATAACAGAATACCGCTTATAACGAACATACTTTCTGCGCCCGATTAAAGCCTTTGTTCTTCTTCCGAAAACCGGCCCCTTCAACTGACAAAAGATTATTGGGCAAGTCGCCACAAAAATCTATTTTATTCTATATTTTTCAATGTACACATGTACGGATATACTGTCCGGCCATAACGAATATAACGATCGTTTTCGAAATATTTCGGCACATTCCTACATGTGTTGAAAGTTTTTCAATTTTGGCTTTCATTTTCGTCTTTTAAAAAGTTTATCTCCGACAGTGATTAAATATAGCTTATATGGTTCGGTGCTGTACGGGAAGTATATCGCATTCGTGATGTTCGTAAGTCAAATTTATTTCGAGTAATTGTTTGACTGTTAAAAATGACACACTTATTCAAAATCAATAAATACACATATAAAACAAACCATTTTTTTCGACATTTATTCATATTTTTTGGAATATTAAAATAATATCACTAACTTTGGTAAATCTGATTTGGGAGTAAGAGTTACCGGGGATAAGCATTTTTTAGTTCTTCTTATAAAAAGCTGGCTACTTATTATGCATATGTCATTGTTGTTATTGCTGTTTTTAAGTGACTTCTTTGAATAATTCAGCTCTAAGCTCGCCCGGTATGCAAATTGTCACACTTATTATGTAATGAAATTATGCCGTCTAGCAAGCGTTACATAGATAGTTCAAATTCACTCATCACAGAAGTTCCAAAGTGATGTCTCATTTCCGTATCTGAATGTTTCTTATTCAACATTTTCTTACTTCGTTTATAAAAAGTGGGATTTTAACAATCACGTCACTAGGTGAAATCAAGAAGTACACTGCTCATAAATTAAAAAGTTTTTATCCAGACGTGGCATTATAAAATTCATATCACAATACTTCCATATCGTGGTAGTGCAGTGTGTTAGTTTAAACATATTCTATTCAGCGAAAAAATTAACCACATCTCAATATAAATACATAAACAAATTTTAGGATTGGAACGTTATAAATAAACTAATAGAGTTCCTTTCCGTGTTGTGCAGTGTGTTGATTACTGCCTTTTACACACTGGCGTTTGTTTCTTACGATATATATTATATTATATATATATATATATAGAAGCTTACTGTCATTCATATAGAAACAACTCCCAAAATGTCCAACTACAGATTTGGGTACAGTACGTTAAAACATTGAATTAATCAGAAATATCACGATATACCGCTTTCTGACGACCTTTATCACATCGCGATCGTCTTGTCTGGATCATAATTCCAAATGTCTCTAAAGTTAACTTAGAAGTTATAAATTTCAGATTCGCTCATAAAAGAAGTCTGAATGTGATACTACATTTCCCGCATATCTCGAATGTAACATTTTAGAAGGACATCTTAACGGCTTAAAATCTAATTTACGGAGAGCAGCTCTTACATCACAATATGCATTTCCGTGGTTATAGCTGGTACAAGTCAGCTTATTGCGTTTGCAACAAACGATATCACTTTACCGAGGTAAGATACGGGATGTTTTTAGTTGAAGACTGCACTAGGAAAACAAGCGTTGGCTAATGTGAATTGCCTTTCTTAGCAATCTTATACAGCGATGTTAGGTGTGAACCGGCGGTGTTAATTAAATGTATGAGCCCCGAAAGTACATAAAAAAATCCCGTACTCTTTCCAAAGAGGTAAAAAAACTAATTTACAGGTGAACATGGTTCCCGTTATAATTGAGTGCTCTCCAGTAAAGTTAATAAGACGGGTTTTTTTACTTATGCTTGAGATGTTTAACGACTGCTTGTATGGAGGAGTATTAAGGAATTAATTGCAGGATTGTTGTCATCATCGGGGTATGAACGCAATTGGGCTGGTCAAAGTGTGTAGAGTCCAAAGGACTCCACGCGTACTTTGACCAGCCCAATTGCGTTCATACCCCGATGATGACAACAATCCTGCAATTCATTACTTATATGTGCACCAATAGTGCATTATTTCATTCAAGAATTGTTTAAAAAATACTTTATTTCATTTAAGAAAACGTTTGAGTATTACTTTCTTACCCATTCTGTAAATAGAACGACCCGCCTGTAACCGGAAACGTTTTATCAAATGACGTCACGATTACGCGGGAAAAAATCAACCACATGAAATCACTTTTCAATGTAAAATTGAAACTCTTAAGGCAACGATATATTTAACATATCATAATTAAACCGTTATTTATATTTTACGGCACCTGCTGACACAATACAAGCAATAACAAGATAAAAAAAATCATGTATATGTTATGAGCGGCGGATCCAGGGGCCGTGATTACGAACAGTCTCAAGTCCAAGTCTAGACTCAGACTCAGAAAAGCATTTTTAAAAAGGAAAAAAATCATATTTAATTTATTTATTTTTACAAAAAATAGGTAAATTTTAGTAAAATATTCAAATAGCAATATCTTTCAGCAAAGTTTACTATCAATGCTCTGATAGAAGGAAACTCACAATGAAATATAAGTGTTGCAATTATGTGTTATGAGTCTGAACTCAGACTTGAGACTGTTCGTAATCACTGCCTCTGGACTTTCTAAATAGGGCCACTCCTTTTTTATTTTTTGGTTTACAAAATATTTTGGAAAAATTGTCCACCGGGTGGTCGAAAAAAAAAGAAGAAAAAAAGGAAAAAAGTCACAAAACATACACATAGGGTGAAAGTCAGAGAACAACATAAAAACATTGAAAATTTATATCATTTACTTGACATTTTAAATTTTTAAACTGCTATTAATGCATGTTTTAATACACTCAAAGTTTCAAAGTTCTAATTAAACACACAGTTTAAATCTTACATACTGTGCATATAAAACATCAATGAAATTGATTATAAAACATGTTTACATGTATAAACTACACTTTTTATCAAAGACACATTGAATATTACTCAGCAAGACATTTGTTTAGCTTTAGGGGTATGCTAAAGCAAAAGTGAATGCAGAACACTTAAAAAACTTACCAATATTAAATTGAAAAGAGGGACGGCGAATTTTACGCATTAATATACACAAAAACTGCACTGTATTAAGACTAATAATATCTGTCATGTGTTGCCGTTCCGGATAGAAAAATCCGACCCGAGGGCACCTGCGTTGCCTGGTAACGAGGCTTGCCACGCAGCGTGCCCGAGGGTCGGATTTTTCTATCCGGAACGGATACACATGATAGATATTTTTCTAGCATACCTTAATTTTTTTTTTGTGTGAAGAAACTGCATAAAAAAGCTCATTTTCTGTACATTTCACCAAAAAGCGCGTGCGATAATATTTACTGACGTCATGACGTGCAGTTATTTTTATTCACTGTCAACGTCAATAAGTTCCTTCGATATCAAGTCTTTGAAGGGTTATTTCGATTTGTTGTGAAGATATATTTTTGTAATGTTAATGTTTATGAAACTCATCTATTGAAATCTCATTATTATGGTTACTTAAAGTATATAATAAAAGAAATAAAATGTATTACGTCACAGCGCGTGACTCATCTGGCATGGGGGGATGCCAGATGGGATTTTCCAGCACGGCTGACGTCACCGGAAATGCCTATCCGGTGTGCTAGAAAATACATTACATTTTCAAAACATTGTTTCAGTTATTTCAATATTGGAAAATGTCAATAGAGTGAAATAATTTCCAATTTTGTAAATAAGGAAGTAACATTTTATGAAGACATTTGAGCTTTAATATTGTGAAAACAATTCCTGAAAAACTAAAAACCAAACTAGACCTAGATTTGAGTTTCAATAACCTTTACCATGCGGGGTCCTAGTTGTCTGTAACCCAATCCATGGTAAGTCCGGATATTTTCGGACCGGGATATTTACCATGGGATGTTCACCAAATCCATTTCAAATTCAAATCTTGCAGCAAATTACCACATCAGTACATAAAAATCGCAAAGCAAAATAATAAATCTAGCCTGTGACTTAACTTTATGTACCAATGATAGTAACAGAGAAATCCATAATTATGTATCGGATATTTTCACCTTCTCCCAACTCCGCCATTTTGTGTATCATGCGTTCACCGGGCATCTATACTTCATGATTGTTCATTTTTCATTTTAAAGAGTATTCCTTGGTTACAACAACAAATCTCATTTATAGTGAAATATCAAGTTCATTAAAAATTAAAATGGACTTATTCAAAATAGTTTTCCTTGTTGTTTTATCTAAATGTTTTGCACACAACTCCTGGCATTAGTAAATGTCATTGACACATGTGTTCAACTCTTTCATTGATTTTACTCTACTATTAATCCAAACATGAATAAACACAAGCTTTACGTTGACTCAATGACAAGTATTTCCAAACCATTTTGTGATTTAAAATCCATAAACCCAAGCGACCATACTTGTGAAACTAGGTCATCGGTGTCAACTTAGAAATTTTACTTTCGATTTCACCACTCGCACTAAGTGCACTGTTATTTGATATTTAACCATATAATGTTATAAAATGTTTTTCTCACATATAATTTACAGATATTTGTGTCTACTTATTCGATAGCAGCCGCTGACACTTTTATTTTTCATCTATAAACAACAATATTTTCATGACATAAATTTGCGGGGGAAAACAACAATCACGTGACAGTTATTGTTTGTGTCGGCTGTTAAATTTGCCAATGTATTTTGCTATTGTTATTTTAACATCTCCTGCATATTTTAATTGATTATTTCATATAAAGAATGACTGCTATCGTCAATTCCGCCATTGGCAACGGCGCTGCCATAACAGTTGACTGGCTCACATGCTATCACTATAAATTGGCGAATACGGCTACGGAACAACAAACCAGTCGAGATCTACTGTATTCGTACACATACTGTTCGTTTTTCTTTCGTTTCGCACCAAAATCAACGGTCGGGAAAATATTTTGGAAAAAAAAAGTGAAATTCATTTTTTATTATTTTTTGTACTTTTCGGAAAATTAGACCCGCTGGTTTTGTAAACCAATTTATATAAAAGTAGTGGCCTGGGGGGGGGGGGGGGGGGCAAAACTAATTATAAACATGTCAAACTTTTTTTGAATGAATTATTTTAATCATATAAAAACATGGAATTAACATATGTCTTCACTGTCAATAATGTTTGGCAGATAAATTGAATTAAAAAGATATCATTTACTGAGATAAACCATTAAAAAAAAGATATCAAGCCGTTTTGGGGAATCGAACAAGGGTCGACGGATTAACAGGCTAAGTCGTTCACTCGGCCACCTGAGACACTCATATTAATGCTTTAAAAATAGTGCTATAAAAAAAATATAAACCTATACTACAGTATATAGATTGCACTCGACGATATTGTAGGTACTTCGGATGTCATTGTCATAAATTTATGTTAACTGAATTAAAAACAACTTGACAACAAATTCCAAAAAGGGTTTCAAATAAATTATTCTGTATTAATTTACAAAGGCTCTAGCATAATACAGAGAACTAGACGATACTATTAAAGGCCGAAATGGAAAGTTTCAAAGCGGCAACGTTTTGAATTTAAACTTTTGTTAAATGCTCGTCATGCACACACATTATATATGTGACATATCTTGTTGGCACACAATGACATTATTAACATATAATGTACACATGTTAACAGTTTAAAACAACTTATATTTCTGGTATATGATATATTCTGAAAACATTAAACTTACGCATATAACTGCAGCCATATTTGTCTACTTTTGATCAGCTGTCTGTGTAAAATGCGGCGCAGATTTTTTTTATCGAATGTTCGGGCCCCGATGTCATTTTTCAAAAGACTTCTTCGTTTCGTGTACTATATTATACTCGATAATCAGGTTGTTTATTTGCTCAAATGCTTATATAAAATTTAAATTGTGACAAAACAACTTATTTGTACAGTTAAATTAATAAAGATGTGCCCCCAAAAAACTTTACTTGCCGGCCAGATGGGGGCGGGGCACGGGCCCTATGTGCCCCCCGTGAACCCGCCACTGAATTACGATCCGAACATATCCGAAGATGTTGCGTTCATTAATTGATAAACGCAATTGCCAAAAGGCAGTTCATTTAGGGAATGGAAGTTGAGGTGTAAATATGTTGGCAAGATGACTCCGGCGAAAGAGACTTGACAGGCCGGTTGTGACCATGATCAGGGAAATATACAAGGATTTCAAATGATTCTTGGTGTGTGGAACACCTCTGACTTTATGGGTTTTCACAAATGTGCGTGCTTCAAGACTGAGATTTAGACAGACAATACAGTTTGCAGTTTTTCTAAATCCCTCATCGCCATCCCCCGCGTTAAATAGTTCAAAGCATTGAAAGATGCATAGCCGATAAAATGCAATGCTAAGCGACACTTCATATTGCTATTATTTGTTTATCATATCTCACTCTCATTGATAAATTTATTCGAGCGATATCCATTAAAACCATTGCAAAACAGTCTTCGTTCGGCAAATATGCTGTTGATGCATAATTGTACATGATAAAAAGAATACTTTGTTGTTTTCTTAGCTGACTTTATCTGTTTAAAAAGTAACTGGGATTTACATGGTAGACAAACTCAGTAATTTTCGAAATGGAAAAGTACTCAAAAGTGCGAAATATACATGTGTCGTAAGCGATGTGATACATCAGTAAGTAAGATTTAATGCGTTGTACACAACGATATCTATTTTATGTTGGTTTTTGACAACTTTCTATTTTTTCTTGCAATTGTATAATCAATCTGTTGTCTCGTCCCTTTAACATAAACAGTGTGTCATAAAACCAGTCTAGAGTGTTTGTTGAGAATGATTGGGTTTTTTTTTTCAAGAGACATGAACTCGGTAATAAAACGGTGCTTTAAATTAGTCCATCATGGCGGCGCCTATATTGAAAACGTGTTGTAGCCGTTTTCAACCGTCAAGGGACATATACAATGTCTTAAGAAGGAGATGTAGTGACTATATACCGGTCCTGAGAGTTCATTTTTAAGTTTCTCCAAAGCATAATAAAGACACGAATCAAAATGATTTATTTCAGTACATTGTTTACGTTACAAAATGGGTCTCCTAAGCGTAATGATAATTGAGTTAATTGCCTGCGGCCTTATCTCATGCTCGTATACCTTGAAGCCTCTTTGAGATGTCTATCCCGAAGCTTGCCGAAAATAGCCGAGTAGTTACGAGAGACAGTATGGTCATATTGTACACCTGTATTTGCCCTGTGTTCTATATAATTTGATAATTATTATTTTAACAGTGTTCAGAAATAATATGAAATTATATGGAATTATTTGAAACATAATCATCTGTCTACTATAGAAAAAAAATGTTCATAAATTAGCAGACTATGATCAAGACAGCGTTTTAAGAAATCAGACCCACAAATACGCCAGTTCTGATTGCACTTTATATTTATAGACCTGTGAGAATTATAAATTATAATATGCAAATGTTTGGTTAAACCAATTATGTGAAGAATCCACATCACATTTAAAGAACGATTCACCGACGAATGCAAACAAACTTGATATATTTCTACCCAAGCTATATGTATGTTTAATTCATAATATCATGTAACAAGAAGCATATATATGTTTAAGCTACCTTAATAAATAAATTAAATCTTGAATTTGGTGATAAAATCCATAACTAATGTTTAATTTCTATGCCTGTTGTCCCCATGTAATTTTCATTTGGGTTATACCATGCAAATAACTTTTATGTAAAAAAAATTACAAACACAAATGAATAAATAAAGGTATCATAATTCGTACCGTTGTTCTTTATTTCAACCGGACGTAAAATGTCATATGTTACTTACTTTGAAGGCCAAGAAACTTGATTGATATATAATTGTTAGTACAATTACTATTATTTTATTTTTTTTGCTTCGAATTATCTCAAGATTATACGGAGTCCCCAGGCATGCAAACTCTTATTTGAGGGTCGGATACCCTAAGTCCGGACCATTTCCCATGCACACTTTCACTTATATGACGATCGGATACCCTAATCCGGACCATTTCCGCACACAAACGAATGACTACCAGAGCAGTAATAAGTATTTCAGATTCATTCAACACACAATTCCCAAGGTGCTATTCCATTTCCCTTTTCTAGGAAGGTAAAGCCATACGAGGAAATCGCATTGACGTAGAAATCTAATTTGAGGAGCTCTGTAGAGACCGCCTAAGTATAGCCAGTGCTAGCATGTCAGCTAAGTAAGTTAATCAAAGCACTGAAAGTGCTGATGGACGGTGACATTGTTCGGTCTGCTGCAAGTATAGAACTAAGTCCTTTCTCTTATAAACACAGAAAATCATCGGAACCTAATCTTGAATATAGAAGCATAATTTGAACACTCTTAGGTGAGGACAATTAGACAATGCTTCAAACCAAATATCTAAGCTTGATATTTATTTTCCAAACATAATTATTCATCTTAATGCTGTAGCTTTGAAAAGTTGATGAAAAGGTCACCTGGCAATATCATCGTTAATGTTTCTTTGCAGAACTACTTCATAGTCAAAATTTCATTCCAGTTGCATAACAAATACGCCAAAAGGACACAGTCAAGATAACTGAAGCATAACATTAACAGATGTTTTTTTAAAACAGTATACATGGTCCAAAGTTCAATGTTGTACTCAAAATTAAAAACGTAGGCCTTAGCTGAAGCAATGTGCACACGATGATCAATCTGCAAGAAAAACAATTGTCGAAAACTGACATAAACTTGGTATTAATGTGTACAATGCATTGAATCTTACTAACTGAAGTACCACATAGTTTACAATTTATTTTAGCTAAGCAGTGATTTTGTATTTTTCTATTAAAAATATTACTGGGTATGTCTACGAAGGTATATAGCTTAAAAATACCACCCGTTTGGAGTAAGCCTTTGTAGCACAGCGGATACAACACTGGACTGCTATTTTTTTACATTTTGGTCCTTTCTCTATAATTATGATTCAAAGCTTAACACATTCTATTAAATAATTGTCCTGAGTTGCGTTACAGGAAAAAAATTGGTGCCAATCTGGTGTACAGTCCCTTTAAAGTAACCCGAGAACAACAATGATGAATTGTTTTCCAAACATAGCAACATTTTATTGCAGAGGCCACAAAAATAAAAAAGTAAGTGAAAATGTCACAATCATGGTTAGCCAAACACAACATTCATAATTATTCTTAAAGCAGTACATTTGATGAAAGAGGGTCAAAAGGTCACAGTAAAGAAGATCTGAGGACAACATTGATAATTGTTTTGCAAAACTTACTGAACTTTCGTTGCAGTACCTTAGAATAGAAAAGATGGTCAAACGGTAATTATCAAGGTTATCCAAGTACAAAATTGATATTTGTTTTAAAAGTTATACACATGGTCTAAAAATTTTGCTGTTGCTTCAAAAATAGAATGTATGTCAAAAATCATATTCTATGTCATCAAAGCACACATTGCTTTTTGTTTTGAAAACTGTACTAAAAAACTTTCATTGAAGTAGCTTAAAAATAGGAAAGTATGTCGAAAGGACAACGTTATCAAAGCACAATTTTGATTTTTGAGTTCGAATCAATGGTCTTAATTTCATGGCTGAAGCTTCAAATTTTAATAATGTGTCAAAAGGCCACAATCTAGGTCATCAAAAGACAACATTAAATATTGTTTTCAAAACTGTCTAAAATGCTATAGCTCTAAAAAATAATTAGGTCAAAAAGGTCCCAGTCAGGGACATCCGAGAACGACATATATAAATATATGTTTGTTTTCAAAACAGTACTGATGTCAAGTTTTCATTGATGAAGCTTTAAAAAACATATTCAACAACTTCAGGAAATGTGTAAATAACTTAGCCTTTGTCGATCTTACTAACATATTTCCTTGACGAGTTGTATAATACAGTCTATTATATGATGACGAGTTTTAGTATCTTTTTATCAAAATATTCTTTAAGTAAAGACAACAAAAACAACTTACTGTTTTACTTCTCTAGTAAACAGAGCTGTCACAGAGACTGCGCGCTCGACTATTACGCCGCTGTTCAGTGTAAGGATTAAAAAGTTTTGGCGAAACATGGATCACTGTAAAATTAGATTAGATTTCAATGCAATACATTATGTATTTGTTGAGATATTAACATGAATGTGGTTACATGGAAAATTTTAAGTCCAATACTTGAAACTTAAACAGTATTTCTAAGTTGCATAATAAAGGGGCAAAAATGATAAAATATAAAAGATAGAGTTATCTTTCCTGATTATTTAAGAAGGTTGAATAGTTGGGAGCCTGTGTATAAAGTTTCAATGCAATACATGATGTATTTGAATTTATATGTCAAATAATAAAGCAAAACCTTAACCAGAATTTTTAAGTCGAATAATAAAGGGTCATTATTTGCATTAAATGCAAACTAGAGTTATCTTATTGGTTAATTAGGAAGGTTGGATGGTTGAGTACTATTGTATAAAATCTTAATGCAATACATCAAGTAGTTGCTGAGATATCAACCTATGTGTGCTTACATGCAAAACCTTAACCAGAATTTCAAAGTCAAATAATAAAGGCCCATTTTTTGCATTAAATTCAAAATGTTATCTAACTTCATTAATTTAGTAGGTTAGATAGTTGGGAATACATATCTAAAGTTTCAATGCAATACATGATGTATTTGCTGAGATAATGACTTAAAGGTGCTTACATGCAAAACCTTAACCAAGGTGTGACGCCGACGCTTGGGTGAGTAGTATAGCTCTCCATATTCTTCGAATAGTCGAGCTAAAAACAGGATACATGTACCATTAAAGCGATGCTATTCTCTGACTACAAGCATGCATTGCAAAAATTTGTATTAGGAAAAATTTCAAACCAAAGAATCATGCGATCATTCTCACACTGTTTGTAAGAAGAATACATATAAAGGTGATATCAAGTACAGCAGAAAGGAATAACAACAAAAAACTAAACTCTTTTTAATTGTGACATCATAATGGTCACCGGTAAGATGAAGTCATAGATTACTATGTGTTCATGACGTCATTTCCTATTTAAACCAAATATAGTACCCCATTCAGTACCCAACGTGATTGAAAGTTTTTATCAGGAGATAAGATAAATATCACATTTTCCTCTTAAGAATTGGTTGGAAATTTAATTTTACATTTTTTTCATCACAATGAATACAAAATGACAAATTGTCATTTGAAAAAAACATTCTTGTCTATGAATTTGTTTAAAAACATGTGGAAGGATACTATAAGTTCCATGGTCAGTAGGTAACCCGCGATATGGGATATTCAATGTAAAGGAAACCATATTGCGGTGGAGTGAAGCTCGAACCTAAATATGGATTCTTGCCCCCCATATTTCCAATACTATGTCACCTACTAACCCTGTAATGTAAGTATAACGTTGACAACCTGTTCTCCTGTTTAAATGTTTTATTTATTCATTGAAATATTCATCAAATCCGAATAAAGACGCCATTTTGTTGTAATTTAAATTTGGAAAATGGAAAAATGTGGTGTCACCGCGTGACCTCCTTGACCAACAGCGGTGTTTCATAAATATTGGGAGTCGTGACATTTTTTTGACCAATAGAAATAGACCAATGTTATATTGATATCCCCATGTGTATTTAGGAGAGAAAAAATGTGTGATGGCTGTATTTAACTGGATATAAAGTATACAAGTAAATAAAAAACACGAAAAAAATAAAATCTTTATGAATAAACATTATTCAGAATGGGTGGAGTGATTGATGATAATGAGCCCTTCTTAATCATTAAGCTAGTTACTTTAGGTCATTTAATTGACTTCGAAAACAACCTCATTGTCTAATTCATTGTCGACGTAAAATCTTATGCAGGGATTGTGCATCAGGTGAGTGACAGTAGGCTGAGGAAAAACCCAACTTGAAAAAAGAAATTGTTAATGATTAAGGATAGCACTTCATTTATACCTATCTGAAATTTCATTTGCTTAATTGTAGGTTTGTTCTATTTTTGTTGTTAAAGCTGCACTCACACAGATTGAAAGTATTGACAACTTCTTTATTTTTTGTTTCCGAACGAGCCATTTTTTGCGAAAATCCATGGAAACCAGTAATATAAGACTGCTGACAAAAAATCAGATCATAGATTCTTATACTAAAGTTCAAAAATTGATGTTTTATGCATTTTTTCTTTAACCGTTAGTATCAGTATAAGCCATTAAGCATCAATTTTTGAACATAAATATGAAAATCTAAGATCTGATATTTTATCAGATATCTTATTATTGGTTTGCACATATATATTTACGCAATAATTTGCTCTTTCCAAAACAAAAAATAAAAGAAGCTGTTAAAATAGTCAATCTGTGGGAGTGCAGCTTTAAGGGCTCATTATTTCTTAGTCTAAACAAGTTGATGTTCAAATTAAGAGTCTTCTTATCCATAAACATCTATTAAAACAAGTTTTTAAAAAAGAGGGTGTTTTGAAAATATCAAAATTGAATTAAGGAAAAGAATTTCATATTTATCAGGTTTGAACTGACATTTCCAAATGCTTTACCCTTTGGAACAAGCCATGTGGTAACTAAGAAATATGTCAAGTCCATGATATACGCATTAGCACAAAATTAATCAAGCACAATTTTGATCACAATTCACACACTGTGCAAGCATGTCAAAACATGGCCATGTTAAAATTGCAAAATTTCCTTCTGATTGAAAAAAAATCACAGACTGTCAGACTAAATTACTGACACTCCTTTTCTATAAAAGTTCATGCTGTCTTCAGAAATAAATTGAAATAACGAATAAGGGTAATGTAACATTCTGCCAAAGGGGGAAGTGCATTCATAGTATGTGGATGTCCTGGATTAAATATGCAAATTAACATACCAGGTCTCTGTTTGGAGGGAGAATATATGTAGATAAAAGGGTTATGCATGATTTTCTCTGAAGGGATCTGTTGGCCTTGAACATTTCAGTAATATGGCTTGTTTTTATTGATCTTTTTTAGACATACATGTTTGATGCTTGATAGGCATACCAATGAGAATGATTTGCCCAAAATTGCAACAGAACAATTTCAGGGGCGTAGCCAGCGTTACACACTTACGCACATGCGTAACATCAATTTGAAAAATGAAAAAAATGGCAAACATGGCATCAAAGTCGAGGGTTATGTTTTGACATCAGAATAAAACCTTAAAGGGTAGATCAGCTATAGAAAGCATTGTTTCTCTGTGCTAGATAGCTAACACAGCCTTAAAAATCACTTAAAAAAATCGTGGGGAGCAGCCCCCCCCCCCAACCTCCTACGGTTACAGGGATTCCCCATCCCATAGCCTCTCACATTTAGTACAGCCTGGCTACACCCTTGAATTTAATTAATTGCCAAAAAATGTCAAAATCCTGTCTACATTCTAGTATTTTGATTTTTTTTCATTGAGTAAGACCCTTTTGAGCTATTTAAACACTGTAAATATCCGTAAAGCTATATGCATGTATACAATATCGATATCCCCAGCATGCACAATTAAGTTATGCATTATCTTTTACCATTGTTAATTTTAACATACAAAAGATACTGTATTTTACACTTACCTAAAAATGTGTAGACAATGATAGAGAATAATAAGTGGCAGATTTCAAATCAAGGCATTTAAGGCTCACCAGGGGCTTAGCACCATCCAGATAATACAGACAGGCTAGCTCCGTGTCCTAATGCCAGGATCATTTATAGTAACTTTATCTTGTTGAAAAGTTTAATACTTGACTAGTCCAAATAAACAGCAACTTCAGAGTCTTGGACAAGTTTTGTTTTGGCGAGTCTTCATGTCCACATCCAACTTTTTCTCCTAGCTAAGAATGACATTTCAAGCACTAAGTTTATTTAGTTCAAATAATTGTACATTGAATGATTTTTTACCATTTTTGATATGGCACGTCACATAGTGAACACATCTATAATTTTCGACTTGATGTATATTGAGCTTCAAGATGACGCGCATCAGCTAGATAGGTCCAAAATGGCAATGCTATGTTGACAGAAGCTGATCGGAATTTAAGTGTTTAATGAAACACTTGTGTAATTATACACACTTGTGTGATTAAACAATGATATTGGCTCAAGATAAATTATGTGAAACTTTCGTGTTCCTATTTTGCAATGCAATGTTTAATATAAGTGTTGTTACAGTTGAAGAAAATATTTTACTATGGTAGGAATCAGATCAACATGGCATAAAGGAACCAAATTATGCACTGGTCAGTCAATTGTAACCACGCCCACCCCCACCCCCAGATCTTGGGAATAGCGGGGACTTGGACTTTCAGTACAGCCAACACGGCTAGATTCCATGCCATGCGGAGACGAACAGTTGGTAAAATCCCCACCAAAGTCCCTGCACCCCGGGGACTCTAGGCAAGGCCAATTACCCGCTGTATTTAAAACAGACAAAACCACCGGCAATTGTAGTTGGACTAGGCAATGTGGGGCCACCTGACAAGCATAAACACGACCCATTTCACCCTATTCCCCGTATATCCCCGGACCTGGGTTGGCCGTGGTTACAATTGACTGCATTAATATCACAATTTTAAAGAAAATCTGAAGTACCTACTGTACTGTAATGTATGTTTTATGCAGAAAGATGACAACTGTGACGCAGATGCAAGTTGTTTCGAGTTATTTATATTATCATTATTTTTCACATCAATATTTGCAACAATTATTGGCACGAAGCAAAACGACGTCATTGTTTTTTGGATTTTCACTAAGTTTGTATTTCCGTGTTTTACTGCAACTTACTTTTAGTCGTGGGTGACCTTTCACCAGATGTATATCAGTCATTAATTGTATTGCGTTAAATTCAGCCAATTTGACCACAAGGTGATGATGTTATTCAATTAATTATTTTTAATTCTCCTTTTTAGCACTAACAATCCATTGTAAAACTCGAGTGTGATGCCTTAAATCCGATTTGACATCGGAAATTCCACGGACATGTGTTGATTCATCCGCCATCTTGGATAAACCGGGTCATTTTGGGTCATGCCATTAACACATCATATTTTGATGATTCTACTTAAAGAGTCTACAGTATGATATATATTTTAAAATATTTCGATAGTTCAAAGTATTGAATTAATTATGTTTAGCAACAATGTACTTCAGTATTCAGTTCGAAACATTTACGGATTTATTTTTATCGATACAGTAAAATGGCCGAGGAGTTCCGAATGCATTTTTGTAGTAATGTAGTGGAACTATTTCCATGTAGTAGTCAATATTGGCGAAATGATTTATCAATATAAAAATTTGATTTCAGTACCAATTGTCAATAAATTATACATGACCCACTTCTCTCACTATTCGCCCAGACATTTTAGAAAAAAACTATGTAACAGCCACTTTAAATCAGCTGTGTATTCAAAACAATGATGAGAACTATTTACTGAGCGCACTGGCGTTCTTTGGCTTGTAGTTTGCTCGGCTGATGTGCCTACTTAGGACGGGCCCTGAGGGGCACCGTCCAACAACAAAATATGTCACGGCTCTGAGGTAAGTTACGGGATGTTTGATAGGAGACGGTAAATATCTCTGGTAAAATCGATACTAAGTAGAAAAACCTTTTGCACTTTTCATTCACTGCGTAAAAGGAAAAAAAATGCCATAATCAAGGTCTTATTTATATGTCTGTGTCTAGATATTTATGAAAGATAGAGAGCATCGATACAGAGGTTCGATTGTAACTTTTTGTAGGAAAAATGCTCCGATTCTTCTTGTTGTAAGCGTTGAGTAGACTAGTGGAAACTTTTGAGTAATTTAAACACAGCAGCAATGTGACGAATGTGTCTATTCCCTTTGAACAATGACAATTGAAACACTCAGTAGCGTATTTTCCATTCAAACTCTTGTTATATGCAGTCTTATTTAAGTGTCAAATTTTCTCTCAGCGAAACAGAAAGACATATATCAATTTAAATAGTTCGTTCTCTTCAGCGTCTTACTTTCTCTCCAATAAACTTAATATAAAATACAACTGTTCTTTTGCCGTCAGTAATTCAGATCTCATGAGACAACTTTGCAAATGAAAACATATGTCCTTTAATGTCGGTCAAAAACCACAAGAACCTGAAAAAATAATATCATAAAGAATATAATATCATGTCTTTTTTTCAAAAAGGTTGCATTTAGAATTAGTTGCAATGTATCAAGAAGCATTTACTATCATCCCTCGTAAATAAATTGATCCTACAACAGACACAATAGTATTAAATATACCTGTATGTTACGTGTTCACGTGCTTTAGATTTAATTGACAACAATAGTCCGTTCTAAAAAAAAAGTTGTACACATCAGTTATCTATTTGACTGAACACAGGGTTGTGTGGGGGCAAAGTCAGTCTCTTTAGTTGCATTCACAAAGAGCGCCCCTCTAAAGTAGCAAGTAATAATATAAACGTATGTATATATATGAATATATATATTTAAATCAAACAAACACGTTACGCCTTTAAAAGAAGATGAACAAACGCATAGAAAGGAAGTGACGTGAACGTCATTCACTGGTTAATGACGGCACTATTACGTCAAACTTCAAATCCCGGATCCATACATTGACGTTTTAAGATATCCGTGCTCATTTTCCTTTTCTATTATTGTGAGCATTGATAACTTAATTGTTAATTTTGTGATTCTTCACATTTCTTTGCTATTAAAATTGCTGTCAATAGAAACTAAATAGGTTTACGAAATGTACAGATATACACTAAAAATATGCGGTAAATGGATATATGATTAGAGAAACTCATATATAAAACAAACAAAAATGGCTTTGATAACGCTTGTTTTTTAATGTTGTTGCTTCCTTAAAGGTTAAAAGTATGTTTGGTATCTAGACGATCTAGCAATTTTAACAACTTGGAACAAATGCGCAATAAGAAATTGTCATTCGCCTTTGACACAAGACTATGTTTGAATAACTTGTCTTGAGCAATGATAATATTCAAGCTGCTACAGGACGTCAGAAGATGGTCTGTAAAATTAACAGATAAGGCACCCCTATATTCAGTAATACGACCACTTAATCCAGTCCCTTTTAAGTATACTCAAAGTCTCACAGGTGGTCTGCATAGAGAGGTTTTACTGTGTATATTAAATGCGACATTTTGTAATGATATACTGAAAGGAGAAACGCTCCTTTTATTCCTTTCGGTTTTGAAAATAAATGTTAGAAAACCTTAATTCGGCTTTGGGAGGCGGTAGAAATAGAGGTAAACTTAAGCAAGAAAATGATATAAAACATGTGTAGTGGCCTAGTAATAATATCATAGCGAATTCCAAACCGCCCTACGCTGCGAAATCTGTGTAAATAGATATAGATTAGTTCAAATGAAATAGTTGACAAATTGATGTAGTTGTTGTAAAACTGTGCATTCTGTTTTTTTTCATTCTGCTAGACTTTTGTTATGCTGTTAACTAAACACTGCCTGTCTTCCAGACTCTTACGCCACCAGCATAACGCTACCAGGCTGAGTGCTAAGTTCACGCTGTCAGACTGCCACGCTGTTAAGTTGATATGTTCACTGCCATGCTGCCGAGCTTTTAGGCTGCTCAATTATCGCTGCCTCACGCTGCCTGATTGTCACGCTCTCAGACTGCCAACGCTGCCAAACTGCCACGCAGCTAACTTCACAGTGCCAGACTGCCAGCTGTTAGTTTGCTAGGTTTACGTTGCCAGGCTGCCACGCAGCTAACTCCAAGCTGCTAGATTGTCACACAGTTAGTCTGCTACTTCCACGTTGCCAGACTGCCACACTGCTCTGCCATGCTGTTAGTCTGTTGTGAGTGCAAGCTACCATCGTGCAAGAAAGTCATGCTGCTAATTACTCTTACAGGCTGCCAGATCGTTGACTTCACGGACATGAAATAGACGGCAATTTGAAGATATATAGTTCGCATACTTTGCAACGCTTGGATCTCCTCCGTCAATCAGCTTGGCATTGGTTGGACATCGGGCCAAGTCTACTTTCCTTCATTACCATATCAGGGTTTTTTATTGATGATATTGATTATTTTCTAAACGCAAACAATGAGGTGCAGTTCGTCGCCTTCAAGAAAACTAAGATAAGCTGTTATCAGGATCGATAGGTTTTTTTCCAGATGTGTCCTGTTTCCTTTTTTTACCAGAGAACTGAGTGTTGATATTCCATACTTACTAATTGAAAACTAATAATAAATCATTGATGACATGGCATTTCATCTGATATGTTTTGTGTCAGAAAAGCCTTAATGCCCACAGGAAGAGCAATGTGATACTTAAATGTTTTATCCACGGAGGTTGACGTCTGCCACGGTCTGGTTTCACTAGAAACTCCGGTTAATTCCAGAGGCTGGAGGCTGAATTGTTAGGCTGTGGATGACGTCTATAACATAACGATAACTATAGTTAAAAGATCAGGTACAATTACAACGAAAATACTTAAGTCAAATCTCATTCTCAATCTCAACTCATTTTACCATATAACATCGAAACTCATGTATGTTTTTATACCTTATAAGAGCGCATTCTATCATAGAATTGTTGATTTAAACCATCGGTCAGGATTCCAATGTATAAAAACAATAGCCATTAGAATTTGAGTACAATTCATTATTTGTTTAACAATTACTCAAGTTTTTATTTTGCTTTAAAATAAAAAATAAAAAAAAATACGTCTGTTATCAACACATTCCATAAAAAGATACGTTTTCAAAATGATAAAACATGCAAGATTTCGAATCATCCTATGGTTTAATGTAGTAAAATGAGGTTAGTCTGAGATTGAGATTTGACTTAAGTACTGTTGGTGATATTGGGGCAAGGGCAAGGGGGAGGACGTAATTTCGTTTCATGCAAACAGGCAAAAGTTGGTACCAGAATCGGTACTTTTCATTCTAAATCCGCCATTTTGTTTGCCATGAAACATTTTTCTCACTTAATGTTTGCATGAAACGAAATTACGTCCTCCCCCTTGAAGGGGAAAAGGGGGTGAATTAAATTAAGATGATCTAAGTGGCATAGTTTCGTCATGTGTGAATTGTACTTAAAGAAGCACCCCTAATGAAAACCTCCACTCGAAACTCTTCAATTAAATGCTTTAGCCTATGTTGTTAAGGATAGGACTACAAATCTTTTGAGGGTTCAATGTATTGGTTCGAATCCAGCCGGAAGCACAAATATTTATTTTTTTCTATTGTTTTCATTAGCTTACATTTTTTACTAAAGTTAATATTGTATTTTCATTTAAAATTAGTTAAATACATATTTTACACATAAATATTAGCTTCTGTAAAGATTTTATAACTTGCAGGCACGGCTGAAATAGGTGGTTGGGAATTTCAAATATCTTTTTTAAATGAGACGATAAAATATTTTGATTTTTTGGCATAATGTTCCCAAAAGATTAAAGATAATTATTAGTAAAGAGCAGGTCATTAGTATTTCTATAACTTGTTATATTGCTTATAAACATCGATGTTCCAATTTTACAGTGTGTTAAAATTGAAATACCATATGGCTATTTCAGTACAGTATGATTATATTTGGTGGTGATGTGATAATGATGTATTATTTCTAAAGCAAATATTTTCTTGTTACCTGATACCAAATTATTACCAAAATGTTGAAAAATAAATGAAATAAAGGATTGTTCTTGTCTCTCGGGTGATGTGTTTTTATCGACAATTCTGAAATGGGGGTAGAGTATTCAAATTTAAATAAAATTGTTATTTGACAGTAAATTTCTTTTACATTTGTTTTTGAATCCAGGAAATGATACACATTAAGAAATTATCAAGCTGATCATAGTTTGAAATGTCGCCCATTGGGGTGTGCTACCTTTAGCCAGTACATAAAATTAGTATAATAAAACAAAAACAAACGTACTTATGACTTTCTACAGATATAAGGTGATTGAAATTTATAGTGCTATACTTTGATGTCAGTGTTATCAACCCAGCCTTGTCCATGCCATAATATCCCTCCTTCAAATCTCTCAAATCTTAACTTTCCTTTTTTGTAAGTGAAATAAGAAGAAACTTTTACTACAAAAACAGTTTCACATTTTACTGTCACCGTAAAGATTTCTTGCAACAACAAAATGTGTGTGTGGGGGGGGGGGGGTGCGTGTGCGTGTCTTTAGCATCTAGGTCGATACGTATGGCATGTCGAACGTTGGCATATTCGATATTTTATATGTATGTGATGAATGACATATTTATATATATATAGCAATGTGTTAGAGGATGTCCATTTCTCCAAAAGTAAAAACGCTTTATTTTAATTGTTAATTTAACCAAGAAAATGTGCATTAAGTATGATTTTGCTTTTCACAATTTATAGCAAAACAAAGAAGGTACAATATATTTCCAACTCATGCATTTGTTTAACTGTACTACATGGTTTAAGAAACGTATATAACATTGTAAGGTAGAAAGATACATACATGCAGAGAGATATTTTTACACAGATAAAATCAATTTATTTAGAACTCAAAAAATAAAAACGGCAGTTTAACAATGTTTATAAAACCGAGGTCTTATTTTCTATATCTAATTTATAAAGACGACATAACAACATTATTTTTTATGTTCGTCGGGTGCTTATGTCCTAAATGAAAAGCTTAAGTTACATATATGGTTGTGCCGTCACCGTCAAGTTCCCATGTTCAAACCAAATATCATTCAGTGTCAGAAAAAGTGGTTCCAACAAACTGACAACTTCAAAACAAACAGACAGTAAAAATCTTTCCTGGATCTCGAAGGACCAGAAAACGTTCCTGCATAAGGAGAGCTGAGCGAAAATTATTGTGATGCATGAAGCTAAAATATGACGGGTTGATCAAAAATCAAAAACTGGCAATACAAGGTTATTACGATTTCATTGAAACTTTTCATGGCAAACATTGTAGGTACAATGCTCCCAATAACTTTATTAAAATACAAGTTATCTGGTCGTAAAACTATTTGTAAACTTTATAGTGTTTTTTTTATAATTTATAGCTGCATACTGGTACATCATACTTTCAATTGAAGTATTACAAAAGATCAAAATAACATGAATTGTTCCGTTTATTCCCAATTGCTGAAAGTAACGTGTCTCTTAATGTAATGACCTGTAACAGTGTGTGTATACCACGTGATAAATGACGTCATATATGCTACGGCGGAAGGCAATATTTTGCTTAAAATGAAGACTTAAATCAGAGAAACTTTTCTTTTACTACACCATTTTAAATAAAATAAAGGGCAGTCCATGCCGCTTACAGAGCCCCGCCTTCGTTTTATTACCGAAGTTTGATAAGGTAAATAGTTTAATCAAACACTTCGACAAACCTGTTTCCAAAACAATGTTTTGACAGTGCTCCGTCAGACGGCCGTATTGTGAAAAGGTTTGTCGAAGTGTTTGAAGAAACTAAACTCTCAATCAAACTCTGGTAAAAGAATGAAGGCGGACCTCCTTAAGAGGCGTAGACTGCGCTAGGATTCATCGCAAATGGTGAAGAAATAGTGAAGTTATTCTTGTTTTAAGTCTTCATTCGAAGCAAAATATTGCCTTCCGACGTAGCATTTATGACGTAATTTATCACGTGGTATACACACACTGTGTAATATGCAATAAAACTACGAACCTGTTTATCTCAACGTTTCTTGCCTGTCTTTTCGTGTTGCAGTAAATTTTGCTGTGACAGTATCATGGCATTTACGGGAAATTATTTCTCCCACCTCAGATAAGTAGATCCAATAATTTAACCATGCTAGAAATTCTTATCTTGCCCACGGGCGAAGATAAAATGCCCATATGGAACTTCTTTTAATGGTCACCACATTGTAATTACCTCCCTTGTTGAAGACTGTCGTCAGTAGCATCATGGAAACCTTGTCTTGTGGCAATATTTAGAACGCTAGTTAATTATTTCTCGCTTCAAATGTCACCATAAAACAGCTTTAACGCACCTTTCAAGAAATAATGCTTCACTCTCCTTAGAACTATTTAAAGACCGATTTGACTATAAACATAATCTGAATCACTGCGCGAATATCCACGACAACCACGAATTATCGCATATCCATACGCAATTATGTTCACTAAGCACAAAAGAGTTCTAGCAAAAAAACATTTTTACTTAATTTTGTTTAAGTGAGGTGGGAGAAAAAGCATCTTCCATGGCCGCTCGTGTAAGATAAGTTCATCCCAACCTTCGCGCAGGGTGTTTTGCGGAAACTCGGTAAACTTCGTTTCCTCAAAACACCCTACGCTCGGGTCGAGATGAACCTATCTAACACTCTCGGCCATGGAAGATACTTATAATCTTTCCTTTCAAACCTCAGCTGAAAAGTTCCAGTGTGTAATATATATCTGTAACATTTCTGTTTCTCAGAGACCTCTACTGCACTTACTAAACATGCCAACATAAATACTCTGTTTAAATACCTTTATCTTCAAGCAGAGATTTATTTGTGTCAACATGTTTTGTAAATAAAAAATGTGAACGTAAATTGTGGACATGTGGTGACCCCATTATTTTGTTATCTTTTGGAAGGGTATGCTGTGTAGTGGAAGAATATGTCAAACGAATAACGAACAAAGTATGTCAATTAAATCTTATGTTGTGTTTTTTTGGCCTTGAAATATTTTGAAATATGCAATTTCATCCCAATTTTAGTTAAAATGAAATAGTTTCTTTACCTAGGCTATAATGTTGTCTTCAGTGGTTTATTTGACATATTAGTTTTCAGCAAGAAATACTTTTGCAAATGATAATTAAATCGGCATTTGGTCCTAAAATATCTAATTTAGCAGTATTGCTAATAGCTGGAAGAAATGACAAGCTTAGTTGTACGTGGGATACATTAAAAGAAATTCGATTTCCATAAATGTCTAATTAGCATTATAAAAAAAATTATGCCAACAGTTCTGCTAATTATGGATTTCATTTCAATTTTCTGAGAAATAGTCTTTATACTTTATGAAAGGATCTCCCTTTGGCTCGAGAGAGAGAGAGCTTAGATTGAGTAAGATCACATTTCCAATTTTACTTGAGACATATTTAGAAAAGAGATATCGGTTATATAATATTTTCTGACGTCAATGCCCGCATCCAAGCATGCCTCATTACTTCATGCGATAGTAAGATATCATTGAAAACTGCCGTATTAATCAAATATGGCACAAAATCATCTGATTACCAGAATATTTTGCATGTGAATCCAATACAAATTCACATTTATTTTTATCAATATTTTATAACTATCAGTATTTCAAAGGAAGGTCGTGTTTTATGTAAAACTTAAGTTCAACTGAACAGTTTTGAGTTATTACTAAAATGCATTTTTTTCTCCAATTCTCTTTGTTCAAAATATTGGCCAAATATTCGTATCAACATAATGTATAAAAGAACGCACTTTTAAAAAGGTAACACATTTAACAGTTTTAATCATGATGAATTGTAATGTAGTAATATGGGTGGAGATTGAGACACGACGTAAGTATTTATAATATTTGGGCTAGGTCTCTATATGCACGGACCCGATGGTGATTCTTTAAAGATGCACTATTACTGCCAAATAAGATTTAACACATTTAATACAATTGTTTTAATATACCTTAAAGGATGAACAAATGTCGAAAAAAATGGGTTTTATGAAGGATACCGAGTTTAATTTAAAAGAAATGTGCTGAAAACACGGTATTTCTACCTTATTATATGAGACCATATAAGTAAATCGCAGTAAATCTTTTAGCATTCACCAATCATTTAATATGTTTGCGTTTTCAGCTATTAAATACACAGTTATAATATTGTTAATAGGTATTAATATTTTCCATAAATGCATTATGTAGTAAGTAGTTTAGGGTGTATCACTCATTTATGTTTGTTTTACATGTGTATGTATTGATTTTGAATAAGAGTGTCACTTTAAGCTAACAGCAGATAAAAATCCTCCCAATTTTGTTTAAATTAATTAGTTCATTTTCCACCTCGGGAATCAATTAGCATTTGGATATAGAATGTTCGAATAAAAGAGAAGATCTAAAAGCGAGTTCTAATTAGTTTCGTAGCTTAGACAAAACGGATGCTCTTTGGATATTCCCTTGTGCAGGTTCATATATATCAGAACAAATACATGGCCTACATATGATAAAAATAAAACCAAAATGTTAGAAACAGCTAGACTCAAAAATGCAAAGATGTATTGGAGATTGCTTAAGGGCTCTGTGGTAAAGAAACCACGTTCATTGACATCAGATGAATTTTTAGATTACTTTAAGTCAATAAATGATCCAGATTCACAATATTTTCAACCAGATGAAGACATTTTATATTTCAATGAAAGGTACTTGAATGGTGAAATAGATGTTATGTTTAATGAATTGAATGTTCCAATACAAGTAGATGAAATAAAAAAAGCATGTAGAAAACTAAATAATGGAAAGGCTGCTGGACCTGATTATTTTCTGAATGAATTTTTCAAATATGGTTCAATGAATGAACAATTTACAAATGTTATATGTAATTTATTCAATAAATTGTTTGATATGAGTTATTTCCCAGAAAAGTGGTCTGAGGGATATATTATACCCCTTCACAAAAAGGGTGATGTCAACAATACTAGTAATTATAGAGGGATAACATTGTTAAGTACCTTTGGAAAATTGTTTACAAAAGTTTTAAATGAGAGATTAAATGAGTGGGCTGAAAAATACCATGTATACATAGAAGCACAAGCTGGATTTAGAAAGAATATGGGCACAGTTGATAATATATTTGTCCTACACGGTATTATTTCACGATTGTTGAGCAATAACAAAAAATTATATACAGCGTTTATTGACTTTACTAAAGCATTTGATTATGTTGTGAGAGACATCATGTGGTTTAAACTTATAAAGCTTGGAATAAGAGGCAAAATGTTAGATATAGTAAGATCTATGTATACAAGTGTTAAATCACGTGTTAAGTGTGATAATGTTATCAGTGAGGATTTTGATAGTTTTCTTGGTGTACGTCAAGGGGAATCGTTATCTCCTTTCTTATTTTCCATGTATTTAAATGATATTGAAGAATACTTGATTACAAATGATTTTAGTGGCGTTGATATGGGTGTTCTTAAGTTGTTCTTGTTATTGTATGCTGATGATATTGTTATTTTTTCCGAGTCAGAGGTAGGACTACAGAAAGGGTTAGTATTATTAGAAGCTTATTGTGATAGATGGAAGTTAAGTGTAAATTCTGTGAAAACAAAAGTTTTGATTTTTAAAAAAGGAGGAAGACTGAGAAGAAATTTAAGATTTTTATATAATGGTCAGGAGTTGGAAATAGTGAATAAATTTACTTATCTGGGTATTGTTTTTACACCTGGAGGGTCATTTTCTACCACGTTTGATACTTTATCAGGACAGGCTCTTAAAGCGATTTTTAAACTAAAAAGTTGTTTAACTAAATATCCTACTCTGTCAATTAAGCACAGATTAGACCTGTTTGATAAACTCATTTTTCCAATATTAAGCTATGGTTCGGAAGTATGGGGACTACAAAATAGTATACAATTAGAAAGAGTACACCTGAGTTTTTGTAAGGATTTATTATGTGTTAGAACACAGACTCAAAACAATTTTGTATATGGAGAACTTGGTAGAACAACATTGTTAGCTAAACGTTGTACAAGTGTAATACGATATTGGATGAAAATTATCCAAATGGAGACTATTAGATACGTTAGGATAGTGTATGATCAAATGTATTGTGATTTATATGATACTTCAAATTTTAAATCATGGGCTTTTTTGGTGAGGCATTTACTCCAAACCTTAGGCTTTAATCATGTTTGGATGTACCAAGGTGTTGGAGATGTTAACTTATTTATGTCTACAGTCAAACAACGAATAACTGATATATTTATACAAACGTGGATATCCGAGTTAAATAATTCTACTAGAGCTAGATCATACATATTGTTTGCAGATTTTAAACTTCAATCTTATTTGTCAAATGTTAATATAGTAAAATATAGGTCTGCTTTAACGAGAATAAGAGTATCTGCACATAGATTAGAAATAGAAACCGGTAGATGGCACAAACCAGTAGCAATACCACACTGTGATAGAAAATGCCTTGCATGTAATTTACTTGAAGACGAATTTCATTTTATTCTTGAATGTCAACTGTATAAAGAACTAAGAAAGCAATACCTAAAAACATATTATTATACTGCACCGAATATACCTAAATTTATTAAATTATTTAAATCGCAAAATGTAACTGTAAACAGAAACCTTGCCATTTATGTGTATAAGGCAATGGAACTAAGAGAAAGATATTTATTGTATTACGGGTAATTTTATTTGTTAACATTAATTACTTCACGCTTAAATGTAAGTTTATTGATGATATATCATTTGGTCGCATGAATTGATATATTTATAATGTTGATCAGTTGCTTATATGAATGTATTGGACCTTGACTATGTTTAGAAACATGTTTCGTAATCATATTATGTATACGCATGGGCATTTTTGTCTAGATGTATTTGGAAATAAACTAAAAAAAACTATAATGTAACAGCAAAACAAAAATCATCCCAAGATTTTTAACATTAATGTGTTCATTTTCAGCCTCAGGAATCATTCACTCAATTTGAACAATTGGATCTGAAAATGCTCGAATAAAAAATTAGAAAGCTAATACTAATTAGATATGTACCTGACTGAATGAATACTGTTTTGAGCATTCCCTTGTGGCAGTCTCTTGTGCTATCGCTTTTTTGGACTAGGGCACTTGTGGTCTAGTTCATAGCCATAAACGCGCTATCTGCATTCTCAAGCCGCATCTGGGTTTCACTGACGTAATGTATTCATACGCTGTATTTTGATTGGATTGCCGAATTTAAATAATCAAAGTAGTACCAGAACTGATTACAATGAAAACATCCAATAAAAATAGTTCTCCTAACAATTCAAGCTTACTGTATGTTCTTTTAATGAAGCACAAGAATTCATACGTAGCGAGTGAGTTAATCGGGTTAACTACATGAATGTTCTTGCATACGGTCAGATTATATGCAATAAGAATATGAACATGTTGGAAAAGTACGCATTGAAACTTTTTCGTTAAATGCTCTGTATTGATAGACTGGTACTCTCTTTCTCTTTTATCCGAAAAGAAACCAGTATCAGCTAACCGCGGTGCCCGTCGCGCATTCGAATGTCTTGTGAATTCATACGTAAAGCGAATAAAGCGTGCGGTCTAAGTAGAAAACAACCAGGAAAGTTGGTTTAAAAAAAGTATTGTTATCCTTTGTATACAATGTTGGTATTCCGAACTCGGTCCCTGATCTTTTTTTCGACATAATTTGCTTGTTTCCGTGATATTTTCTTTTCGATACAAAGTTTTTTTAACTAATCATCGCATGGCACTTAGCACTTTTTTAAATACAACATGATTTTTGGTTTTTATTGTTCAAATACTATTAATGTTAACTAAAAACCATATGCCGCGTACCTGTATAACTTTATATTTTTGAGGAGAAGTAAATCAGGATACCAGTCTACTTATTGACCTCAAAATTTACTCGGATCTGAGAGGCCGAATGATTCAGACATGTATGTTATCACTACTTCCGGATGCAGATGATGTGAATTTCATAGTGTTTTATTGAGGAAATTTATTAATAAAGCCGCCATTGAATAATTACCACCATCACGGATTTATTTTCATCTTACCGTGGGTAGCATTTTTAATTTGACACGTAAATTTTCAAGCAATACAAGTTCGTTTGAAAAAATCATGTGATTTCAATTTTGCAAAATGGAGATAAAAAATATCAAATATGCGCATACTTATTTATGAAGTTTCATTCTAAATGAAGCCAAATGTATGAATATGTGCACAGCATCTGTGAATAAGATGATTGTTTACCTATGTGCATAGAAAAATATTGGAGCCACTCTCAGTGTAAGTACATGACATTGTGATAAACCATCGCCATTGAAAACAATGATTTCCTCTCTATATAATGCACCAGTTAATTGTTACCACGGCCCCCTCGGGGATATACCAGGGAAAAGGGCTTTGTTTTTACCTTTTAGGTGTCCTCGTAGCTAAAGAACTTCAGCGAACACATTAAATATTACCTTTTTGGACGTGTTGTAAACATCAAAACAATAAATATCAACATTAAAGTTATGGAAGCCAGAACTAGTGTCCTCGCAATGCCGGGTGATTGCGGTGGTTTTGTCTTCCCTCAAAATATATTAGGGAATTGCTCTTACCTTAGATCCCCGGGGTGCGGGGTTATTCACGGGATTTTACCACCATTTCGTTCTCGCAGGGCAGGGATTTTACCGGGGATTGGCTGGATGGAAATCCGGGGGGGGGGGGGGTTACAATTGACTGGTGCATACTTTACAAGTTCTTTTTCTGAAGATGCTTTGTGCTCACTTTTTGTTTTCTAGCTAAGAATGAAAATCAAAAATCAGTCAGAGATACAGTATGGTGATGCATTGTTGTTGATAGATCAATATAAATTTGTGAAATATTTGAGGGAAAGGTATTTGGTTAAATAATTTACAAGTGTAACTTTTGAGTTTTATTTAACAATGCAGTGCCGAATATTGTGGAGATAGAATTGAATTTGTATTAATTAATCAGTTGACTTGTGGCGTTTAGGGAACAAAATTAAAATCAAAATATTCAATAAAGTTCCATTATCACCCAATGTTGTGGAATAGTAAAGTAATGAAGATTTAACCTCACAACAGTCTTTCTCAAATGCTGTCCAGGCTTTTTTATGCTTAAGAATATCTAACCTCGCGATGTCAGACCAGAAATCATCTTGGCATGAGATTGGATCACTGTGGATCATTATGCACCAGTCAATTGTAACCACGGCTTCCACATCCGGGGGTATACAGGGATAGCCGGCGAAATGGGCCATGTTTTTACCTTTCAGGTGGCCCCGCAGTGCCAGGTCTTCCCTGTGCAATGCAAAATACAGTGTGGATGGGGCTTAACCTAATGTCCCTTGGGTGCGGGGCATTTGGTGGGGACTTGACCATCAGATTATCTCCGCAGGTGGGGATTTTAGCTGGGGTTGGCTGGACCGAAAGTAAAAGTCCCCGCTTTTCCGGGACCGGGGGACGGGGGGCATGGTTACAATTGACTGATGCATTAGCTTGTGTATTCAGATAAAGTTAAGATTATATATTTATTAATTTATTTATAGAAGTTATACTTTGTAATCTAAATCAAAGATTTGAAAAAGGTATCCTTTATCAATAAATACAAGTATACATAAAGGACTGTGCAAATCTTTATGTATCATCCAAATATGAGTACCTTGCAGGGTGAATGTTATTTGTAAAAATTATACTAAGTGAGCTTTCAAGATTACCTTTCCAATCGCATACACAATGCAGTTTGAAACCTGGATAATTAAAACAAATCTTGGTTGTAGACCATTACTATTAAATATTTGATAAGTCAAAGACATTATAAGGTACAGTTTAAAGGGGCTGTACTCAGTTAATGATGAAAAAGCAAAAAATTAAAGAAAATTGTAGAAAATTGACATAAACTTGGTATCGATGTGATTAATGCATTGAAACTTACTAACTGATGATCCCCATAGTTTACAAATGATTTATTATATAGTTATTTCGTGTTTTTCCATTAAAAAAAGATTACTAGGTATGTCTACCGAGTAGAATTCATTCCTTATGCGTGATCTGCCGTTGATGTTATTACATGATATTAGCGAGTTAGGTATACATCTGGAAAATTCCACCCAGTAAAAGTAAGTCTTCATAGCATAGTGGATACGACACTTCACTGCAATTTGTTTTCATTTTGGTATTTTATTTACAATAACGATATCAAAGAGTAAAATATTTTATTAAAAAAGTGTCCTTAGATTCGTTACAGGAAAAAAAACACTTTTTGGTGCCAATCTGGTGTACAGTCCCTTTCATAAACAACAAGTGAAGCCAATGCTGTATAATTTGAGACAAACAAAAAGAAGACAGCACAAAGTTCAAAAAGTGTGACCAATGTCAGAATACCTTACATCATTTATAAATTTTCATGCGATTCAGACAATTTTAATGCTAGAAATAAAATAAAATCCTTCCCTTGAATTATTCCTGTCATAGTTTAAAGCTACACTCTCACAGATTTACCGTTTTTACAACTTTTTTTTGTCTTGGAAAGAGCAAAATTTTGCGTAAACATCTTCAAACCAATGATATCAGATTGCTGATAAACAATCAGCTCATAGTTTGTCATATTTCCGTTCGAAAATTAATGTTTTATGGCTTAAACCGTTACTAAAGTTTAAGAATAATGCTTAAAACATCATTTTTTTACTTTAATATAAAAATCTGCCATCTACATTTTGGTCAGCAGTCTTATATAACTGGTTTCCATGGATTTTCGCAAAAATTGGCTCATTCCAAGACAAAAAATAAAAAAGTTGTCAAAATGAGAGTGCAGCTTTAAACTCATAACAAAATGTCAATGCACTTCATTTGACATAATTTTAAACAGATGAAAAAATGTTATTTTTAAAAAGCACAATATATCCTTTATGTGACCTTACATTATAATATTCAGATCAGTGACTTTTCTTGCACTTAAATGTGAACAAGAAAGCTTGGGATTGAACACTAAATGAAACAAGAATGAAATTAAATGAATCACAAAATATCATCAAAATATACACACAAATGTTCTTTGATATACCAAAAAATGAAACTTTTTAGACTTTCAAAAATTTAACATTTACTAAATACGGTTATATAAAATGATGAATACATTTGTAGGATTTGATATCCTACTAAATGTAACTCGGCTTCGTTCATTTTTCTAAACTTTCTCTCAGTGATGAGGAATAAATTTTATTCACTGCAGTTGTTTTCTAAGTTTATGAAAATAAGAACAATTGAAACAATTCATTAACTACTGTTGATCAGTGCAGATTGTGGGAGGTCATGGTGATTTCAATGAACTACCAATAAGTCCTGTCAAAATTGGATACTGATTGGTCAGTCAGGTGCTTTTGGTAGGCATGATTAGCATGCATGTTAATTTTAACCATCATTTATGAATGTTTACACAATCATTGAATATTGAAATAACAAGCGAAATGTTAGTTTGAATGATGAAAGCCATGAAATATGTGAAGTATTCAAAAAGAGACCATTTTTTCAGCTTGTGTAAAAAATGAGAAAATTGTTAAGTAAAATTATTTATTGTTTATCAGGAAAATGTTGAAATCTCATGTTTAGGCCTATTGTGATCATACTTGATTGCTATGTTATTGGCACTTATTGCAATATGTTTTATTCATTGCAATATTTATGTAAAACATTAATTATTATGTTGACGTAAATTTGTAGTAAGAACTAATGGTATAGGTGATGTGAGAATGATCTCGTAAGTCTTTAAAACCCTTTTGGTATTGTGAGTTTTTTGCTCAAGTCTTGTTCAGTTTAGCTTTTGAAGATTTTCAAAGTAACTGCAAAACAAGTCCAGCTGTCTAGAAAGACTATGTCAAACCCTGACCAGATATAATTTCTTGTCTTTTCAAATTACCAACTTGGCAATGGTTTTATCAAACATAGGATATTGGTTTGAACAATTAGTGTTTTTGTATGTGGAATGAAATATCATAAGTGGCACTAAATTGAACATAATCTATAGTTCTCATTGATATTACACATAGCCCCAAGTACATGTTGATCTAAGTTTTAAGGCTTGGATGGAGTCAGGGCAAGAAAAATGCATGTTAATACATTGCACTTTCCAACGCAAGAACTGTTTGTTTATTCAAGTAAATAAAGCAATCCCCACACCAAGGAACTGCAGTATTGCATAACCAGCTTAATTGACATTATGAGTTGGAGTTCAAATTGGTGCAATTAAAGGCACATCTAGTTTTCAGAATTATTCAAACTCTGATTTAGCAACCTTATATATAGTTATATGAACTACTTTTGCGAAATGAAAGCTTTTTTAGATTTACAAGGACGGGTGAAAAGTATTTTCCAAATGTACTGCAACACCTGATACCTGTTGCCTATGAATCCAACAAATCCTTGGCACTCCAAATGTTACAGTACTATTCAATTTGGAGTGCCTGAACAGAAAGCTTCTTGATTCTACATTCAACATCTTCTTTCTGTATGACATATTGGACCAGGAGAATCATGAACCTACAACCTTTTGCATCTATTGAAATAGGGAGCTATCAGGACAGTGACAGAGGACAATACAAGAATGGCCAACTGCTGCATTTATTGAGTTATCTAATGCATACAAATTAAGATGGAGAAAATAATTCTTAACTTTTCCAAACTACTTCCTTCTTGTACATGTATGTAGTTGTCTTTTACAATGATTGTTCAAAGTTACAATGGCCCTGTGGGTTAAAGATGCTCTGTCCACGGGGTAACAGGTTTTGTACATAATAGGGTTATAAGTACTGCGTTTTGATCCAGGAGGTTGTATTCGACTCAGGTAGATTTTTGCAGATTCGGATTTCACAAGGCACAAGCTGAGTAAAATCAAAATCTACAAAAAACTACCAGAATCAAATATGACATTCCGCAATATCCGGATCAAAACGCAGTACTAATAACCCTTTTATTATATACATTACTGATTAGATCACTTAGAAGCCACATCTTTGCATAACAAATTTCATTTTAAGGATGCACTCATTGGTTTAATGACGTCAATTTAATATTGCGCAACATACTTGTTATGACGTGACGTCACAAGAGTGGTATATGGCCGTATTGCACTGGAGCGGAATATGGGTTAAAGTATTTTGTGATATGTATTGCATGTGGATTGATGATGGGTATAAAATAAAGAATAAAATTATGTTTGGTATTCCATTCTCACTAGCAGTGTGATGAACTGCTGACACCATGTTATTTAAGAGACATTTCAATATTTCATACTTTAAAAACGATATTCATCTCATCTTAGTCTACTCAACTTGCTTTGCTATGTACAAAAGTCTGCAGCAGTAATATGAATAGCATTAGACAGAAGGCAGTGCCTAATATTTATCAACAGCACTAAGTTATCATGGTAACATGTTATATGAATTGAATACCAAGCACAAATTAAGAGGGAGAAAATAATTCTTCACTTTTTAAATAAAAACTACTTCCTAATAGCATTGTGTATGCAGTCTGACATAGGTTTACAATGTAGATGTCTTTTACAAAGATTGTTCAAAGTATGGCCCTGTGGTTTAAAGCTCCCCTGAAAAAGAGGTGACAGGTTTTCTATATAGTATATAATTACATCACTGAAAATCTTCTCTAAAATTGCAAATAACAGTCCTTTGATATAAAAGGAATTGATCAAATTAAAGAAGTATGTGTGCCAACCACGTAAATTAATTTGTACAAGTCTGATTTAACGACTTTGAGAAATTCAGAAGACCTAAGACTTTATCTGATTTAACGCTTTACCCCCCCCCCCCCCCCACCCCCCACCCCTCTCACTCTACACACACTTAACTAGATTTTTCAAATTTCCTTTCCAGCTTGCAAGCAGTTTTAGTCTAAAGTTTAAGCTAGCCCATTAAACAGTGACCCCTTGTGATGTGAGCCGATTTTTTCAATGCTTAGAACATGGTTGTCAACATTCCCCTGAATGAAGCCCTAGTCCATCAGTGCTTTCAGCACTTTGATTTATATATGTCAGCAGGTTAACAAACCGAAGAACATTCGGTGAAAGTAGAGCAAACCCTCTGGAACAAACACATGGCCAACATTTCTCAACATCAAATACTGTAAACGTACATTGTTCCTTTGATGCTCTTACTAATAATACAATTTGAACAGTCGATAAACGAGCTGGTAGGTATACGAAAATACAAATGTTCCAACAACCCATTCTTTATTAATAAGACCTGAGATGAGTTCTCGAACAAAATAAAATCTGCTTTATCGGCTGATTTTATTCATATCGAATTAAAGCTAAGCTCGATATTTTTGTTCGTCATTAACTACTAAATGTTTTATTATGCGTTCTTCTTTTAAAAAGTGTTTACAAATAAAAATTAAATCTCTGAAAACATAACAGTAACCAAATGAATTAAAAATTGCCTCACAACATGTTCCAGCCTGTGTACAAAACAAATCCTGTTGCGTCTTCTAGTATCCCATTTGTTTTGCACAACAGGGCATTAAGCATCTCATTAATATAATTTCATTACAAGTTTTGAAAAAATGCATAGTTAATTAGAAAGCACTGTTGTCAGAGTTATATGAAACATTATTCTCACCCTATGCATGTGCTCATAAATATGACATTTGTTTGCATAGCATTTGTGACAGCGTCCTATGCTTTATTATTATCAAGGTCACGGTTGATGAAAGGGCCGTAACTGGAGTAGGAAAAGGTATTGGCCGGATCTCTGCACGTTCTTGTTTCATGAACTGAAACGATGCTACATTACACTGTTCCTATTCCCCTGTTATTTATATTCTCTTTTAGTGTATAAATGTGTCTTGAGGCAATAAGATATGAGCAAATCAAAATTAATAATAATATGTTATTGCAAATGATCGTCGTTATTTATATTCTGTTTTTTTCCAGACTTAAATGTCTAACCTTTAAAAAGGCACACATTCTGCAATGTTCAGTGTGTTCTAAAATATGTCCTAACTGTTTTGTCTCGCTTTAATATTTACGTATTGTTGACCTTTGTGCCAAATCTAATAACACATATTATAACTAAGTGTTAACCTACAAATCTCACGACTGTGTCAATATATTTTTTAGAAATATTACACACCAATAATCGTCATATGACATTTAAGGACCGGCAAAAGAATAACAAAACTTCTAAATTTGTGAAGAGGCAGCCTTTTGTGAATATCAAGCTACACATGTGTGATGGAATTGCTAAAACCCTCGAAATTATAACACTTTTCCAGACTTTATGCTGTCACCATTAAGCTCTCGAATGTTATGCAAGTTCTAGATGCTCAGATTTTGATTTCTGTTCCAGTTTTATATTTAACACAAACCGTATTCTATTCAATGTTGAACTACATTCCCTGGTTATTTTTTTTTAATTTACTAATATAAACCTGAATAGCAAGATCAACTAGCCGCCATCACCGTTCACCTCCATTTCTATGGCACCACAAACGAAGACGCGTTGTAGTATTTCAAATACATGACACATGCTCCAATGATTCCCCGCCATAGTAATGTAATGGCATAATAATTGTATTCGAAAGAGACTACAAAGCGTTTTTTGTTGTTTTTTTAATATGCTTTTTTTATTCAACAATGTACATGCATTTAACATTTCATAGTCAACGAAAGAGACTACAAAGCGTTTTTTGTTGTTTTTTTAATATGCTTTTTTTATTCAACAATGTACATGCATTTAACATTTCATAGTCAATTGACATTACATAATACAAATCTTACAAGCATGATATACCAAAGCAGTTAAATTATGTACCAGTAGTCAGTAATAATTGAAATACTACGAATGTACATATAAACCAAGAACGCAGCGTAACATTGTAGGTTTTTCGCGTTTTGTTATGAAAATATGACAGTGAAGTTAAGTTAAGCATGGTTATATTACTTTATCAGACCCTTGACTTCTTTCCATCTATGTAAGCTTTCAGACTGATTTAAAAAAATGCTAAACATGCTTGATAGATTTGATTTACTTAGATCATTTTACCGCATTGTTCGTACTCCTACGCTGCATTATAATACATATTTTATTACTTTACTATCAATCGTTCTATCTAAATCTCGATGCCATGAATCAGTCTGTAAATATGCCAATGTGCTGTGTAACGCCGCATAGCGGCATCGCCGCATAAACGGCGGCGACGCTCATGGCATTAAAACAGAAAATGCTTATATGGGGTGCAACAGTGCCTTTTTGCCACATAAAGAGGATTAACCTAACCATTTATTATAAAGCTAAAAATAAATCAACGAAAACGGTGGTGATGACGTTGATGTTGTTGATGATGATGATGATGATGATGATGATGATGATGATGATGATAATAATTATGATAGTTATTATGATGCTGGCGTTGGTAATAATGATGGTGGTGGTGATGATGATGGTGGTGGTTGTGATTGTGGAGATGATGGTGGTGGTTGTGATTGTGGAGATGATGATGGTGGTTGTGATGATGATGATGATGATGATGATGGTTGTGGGGATGATGATGGTGGTAGTGGTTGTGATTGTGGTGATGATGATAGTGGTTATGATGATGTTGTTGATTATGGTGATGATTAAGATAAGGGCGTTGCATATTACTTTCATTTTAAAGAAAATATGGGAAAAGTTGGCATGCAAGTTGAGCCAAAATAAAAGTTGAAAATAAACCCTTAGAGTGTTCAAATGACTAGTGCATTAAAACACAATCAATGAAAGAAAGAAGTCCATGATGACCCTATTATTAGTTTGAAATGACGTTGAAAGAATGTAGTTTGCGGCCTGCGGCCTAAAATGATATCCTATTTTCTTATAAAACAAAAAAAATTACCTGAGTATTAAGCACACACTATCACTCTGAGGCGATTATCAACATTTTAAAAAAAGTCAAACAAGCAGTCAGCTTTTCAAAGCATGTGAACATGCCCCTTCTTTTTTGTTAATATATTTTCTGTGTTTATGCCCAAATTATCACTCTTCAGCAATTATAAACCTTGGGTTTTAAATGTCGATCGAGCACTTCAGCGGCCTAGCGGCGTGAAGTTAGCGGCCTTGCAGCCTAGCACCCTAAAATGGTATGTATACATGCGTTTTCTTCCAAAACAATGATAAATCTGTGGTTTAACAATTTTGCTAAATACAAAAAATAAAAATGCTGATATTCGCTTTAATGGATTTTTAGGCAGCTTGGTCGAGTTTTGGGCGAAATGCAGACATTCGTTTAAGGATGGTGATTTGTGATAGAAACCATAACTTTGTCAATTTTTAGAGAAGGAAAGGCATGTATAAATGGTTTATATTAGTAACCAATTTTAGGCCGCTAGGCCGCTAGGCCGCTGAACTGCTTGATCGACTATTTTGAAAAAAAAAGTTAGTTGCTTAAGAGTGATTATTTGTGCATAAAACAGTAAATATATCATTGTTTTCGAAGAACAGGCATGTTTAATGCTTTAAAATAGCTGACTACTTTGTCGACATTTTTGAAAAGAAATGTTGATTATAGCTTCAATGTGTTAATTTGTGCATAAAAATAATTACTATATCATTGTTTTAAGAGAGAATGCATGTATACATGCTTTGAAATAGGATTCAATTTTAGGCCGCTAGGCCGCCAACTTCACGCCGCTAGGCCGCCAGGCCGCTAACTTCAAGTTGCTAGGCCGCTAACTTCACGCCGCTAGGCCGATAACTTCACGCCGCTAGGCCGCTAGGACGCATGGCCGCTTACTTCACGTACATGTTGAAAGTGCGCATTGTCAAGGGTACATGCCCGTCAGTTTGACAACAAGAATATATGTTATGTCATAGGACGATTCAGTTTTCTGAATGTCCCTAATGACGGTGTTGTGCTTTGTCGTAACATTTATTCCATTCTTAAGTCGGGTCAAACGTCATTTCAAACGTTTTCGCAGAAAGATCAATTGGTTTAGTTCACATTTAAACCGATCTTACTAAATCTTTGTCAAAAATTACGTTTCTAAAAGTCTAGTTCAAAGCTTGGTTAAGTGGACATAAAAAACTAAGACCGATCTTGATGAAACTTTTTTAACCACTATTGTACTAGTATATGTTTTTTATTGCTTTTTATGCGGCGAAAGTGTGCCTTTTTGCCCCATAAAAAAATGTCCATTTTTATGCGTTGAAAATCACCGCATAAACGAAAAAAAACACGTTTATGCGGCGATGCCGCTATGCGGCGTTACACTGCCGCGTTGTTCCTAAGCTTCGCTACTATGGTCATCCTGTACAGAAGTAACGCACACTCCGTTTGGCCCACCATCTCCAGGCAGTGCCTCAACAGGTTGGCACACGTCACCGCGTGGTAGAGATGGGGGACTAAGGTTGTTGTCAAGGAGCAGTTTAGTAAGTTCTTGAATGCTTGTAGTTGTCTTCCATGCTGACCGAGACCGCGAAACGTCATGTACTGCAGGTAGTAGAGGTATGGGAGGGCGTCCACAGCAGCCCAGTTCATCCAAATACTTTCACAAATGTCTCTGATAAATATCCTCATTTATTCCCCTCACCATCTCAAAACACAATATTGGTGGTGCGCAGAAGACTTCCTGTCTCAAGTAGCGAACACATAATGCGGTTTTGTTTGTTAAGAAAACATCATCGTTATCACCAATACTGGTAGTGAACAGTGGTTTGTGATGTTCTTTATCTAAAGGATCCGTTCTTCCAAATCCACGTACAGCTTGCACGCTGTCGTCATATCTACGTTCAACATCATTCAGCACGTCTGCTGTTCTTTCAACCTCATTATGACAGACGAAAAAAGAAGCCAACTTCAGTCTTGATGCCGCTACATTCGTATCTAGGGAACTTGCAAACAGAGAGAGTATATTCCTAGGAACAACACAACCATTGTGTATACAACATGATGCAATAGCTGTTTCCATAATACTTAGAATGTGTTTCGAGATATTGAAAAATATATTACTAAGAGACGTAGGGAACTCCTGTACACATTCATGCATTGTTTCAATATACATGACAAAGAATCTACATAGTTGATCAGATAACAAATCAGTTGTCTTTTCAAAAGTACGCATTATCTTATTATGTTCGTGAAAACTTGTCAGCTTTCCTTTATTAAATTAAAGGGGATTGATGACGTGTGATTTTAGAATCTTCAGAACCACATATCATTTAAGCTGTAATGTTTTCCTACTAAACATCAGTGTTCTCTCAATAAGACTAGGAGAAATTCTCCACTCAACAAATTTGACACGACTGTCAAAGTGTCCATCAGGAAAAAGAAAACACCCACATTCCATTGCGTCTATGAACTGTTCCGGTGTCGGCCAATGGCCTGGCCTCGGTCATTTAAACCACTCGTGGCATTCTAGCGGAAGTGACCTGCACCGATGCGCGAACACGATAGCGTACATTTTAAAAGGGCTATGAGATGGGCCACTTGAGAAGTAATTCATGTTTTCTTCTATCGACATCTTCAGGGTAACCGTTCCCCATTCTGTGTTAAGATATAATACACGGCCTATACTGTCAACTACATCGAATTCACCACTGAAATGTATAACTGGTTCGGGTGAGTTTTGTCTTATCACCTTAACAGGTAATGTTCACCTTAACAGGTAATGTTGTGGAGAGCACGTCTCCTCCTTCACCATTTGCATGTTTTTCCTCCCGGCTTCCCAGTCAGACCAAGAGAACATTAGGTTGGTGTCGTTCAAGCAGACTAATCTGTCAATATCGGAGATAATTCCCGGTGTTGTTGTTCCCTCTGACTGACTCCCGAAATAGAAACTGTTAGTATCATGTATACAATTCTATTGTTGATCTTATCAACCGCCTCTATAATGAGGAAATTTCTCCTTCTTCTCCTCACCATCCATCTGTTGACCCCAATCTCGCTTAAATGATCCGGTAGAACTCGGGCGGATCGTCCATCTTTCACTACGTACTTCCGGTTTGTGTAATGGTGATGCTGTTGCAGTTGGTGCTGTTCCAGGTGGTGCTTGTGCTGCCGCTGCTACTACTACTACTACTACTGCCGCTGCTGCTCTTCTAACGGTCCTGCTGGTGTTACTATTGCTGTTGTTACTGCTTCTACTACTACTACGACTATTACTACTAATACTACCTCTACTTCCTACACCACCACCACTACCATCACTTCTACTACTGCTGCTGCTGGTGGTGGTGCTGCTACTACTACTACCACTACCACTACCACTACACTACCACTACTACTACTACTACTACTACTACTACTACTACCACTACCACGAATATCATATAACCTTAGATATCAAAAATCATTACCATCTCTTACTTAGGTGAAGTCATTATATATATATCGAACACTTATTCTGACTCCATCAATGGTAGGGACGTACATCACACGCACCTGCTGAGTCAATGGTGTCACGGTGGTCTTGTACCGAACAATACTGTAGAACTCTTAGAGAACTCTCACACTAGTGAAGACTACCCTACACGCCACCTGGACACAGGAAAGGAAAAGTATTCATGTGAAAAGGGGTCATAACTCCGTATTGTAACCTTAAAACAATTGGTTGTGTTTTATATTTTTAACACGAGTTCCAAACATTTTGTAAATCCATCGTACATATCATACATTATGGCAGGTACACTAATTTTGGTAAATTCTATGTTGAAAAAGGGCCATGACTCTATAACAAGAGGCACAAGAGGGCCTATGCTCTACTGGCATGGCTCTTGTGGTCATTTTCAATCCAGGGCATGTACGTATGAGTAAAATAGGCAACACATATATAGTACACTTTTTGTGTTGGGTTAACTGAAAACGCTGCACGTTCAACATGTGTGGTTGCATGAACTATTTTAATATGTGCCAAATAAAGGTAATCTGAGGGTAAAAATTATTTGCTTTCAAAACTGTACTCATGGTCAAAGTTTCATTTCTGTAGCTTTAAAAATAAATAGTTGGTCAAAAGGTCAAAGTCAAGGACATCCGAGGACAGCATTGATGCATATTTGCAAAACTGTACACATGGTCAAAATTCCATTGCTGTAGCTTTCAAAATTAAAAAGTAAGTCAAAAGGGGAGGAGCCAGCTTTGCCCAAGGGGCGTAATTTCAAATGATTTGCTAGACGGTCATCATGTGATGCTTCACAACAAATATCAAAGGTATGGGCCTTGGGGTTTAAAACAAGAAGATTTTGAAAATATTTCTTAAATAAGTCCCTAGGAAACTTGTGACCCCCGGGGCATTGCCAGTTTTGACCCAAGGGGCATAATTTAAACAACCATGGTATTAGACCACTAACTTAAGCCTTGTTCAAAATAGCAAGGATCTGCATAGCTGTTTCAGACAAATGGTTTTAACATTTCCCAAGTATACCAAACCTGTGAACCCGGGGGCGTGGCCAGTAATGACCCAGGGGCATAATTTGAACAAACATTCACAAGCAATTGCGACTTTACATGTAAGCTTAAAATAGACTTCGCTCATGTAGACTTGGCTTTTAGCATTTTTATACTATCAAGACCCATAATCTAGGCATGCATGGGCGGATCCGGCTGGTTTTCAAAAGGAACCGAGCTTTAATGGATATCTAAATAGAGTACAAGTTTCATCGAGATACTATCAAAACTGAAGACTGTATCGTGTTCACAAGCAATTGTTTACAGACGCACAAATTTTTTTATACTTTCAAGGCCCATAATCTAGGCATGCTCTGGCTGGTTTTCGAAAGGAACCGAGCTCTAATGGATATCTAAATACTGTACAAGTTTCATCGAGATACAATAAAAACTGGACTGTATCGTGTTCACAAGCAATTGTTTCCACAATAGCATTTTTTATACTATCAAGGGCCATAATCTAGGCATGCACAGGCGGCTCTGGCTGGTTTTTGAAAGGAACCGAGCTCTAATGGATATCTAGATACTGTACAAGTTTCATCGAGATACAATCAAAACTGATGACTGTATCATGTTCACAAGCAATTGTTTACAGTCGCACGGACGCAAGAATGCACATACTACGTACACATTACCATCGCATAAGCTCTTCTGGCCTTTGGCCAGTGGAGCTAAAAATTGGTAGCTTGTAAACAAAGTCGATTTTGACCTAAATGTTATAGTGTTGAACATGTATACCAATACTTATATAAATATGACGAACCTGAGAAAAGATATGGTCTTTAATTTTACTTTACTGATTACAAAATTGTTTAAATGAAACTTAATGATTTTTTTCCTAGATGAAACCATTAAATAGTTTGAAACTAGGTCACATGAGGTCATAAACTAGGGAACTAGGTCATTTTTCAAAAAAAATATCCAGAACCAAACATTAGTATTGATCAGTCATACTTCAAACTGTGGTCTGACAGAATGTTTCCCTTAATGTAATCTTAGCACACTATAAAGTGGTTCATATGTGGTTAAAAATGATGTTATTAAGTCAAATCTTTCAAACAATAGCAAACAAACTCATATCTAACAATTACATTCATTAGAGTCCATCAATCCGCAGCCATATTGCATTTCAATTCAACGAATTTGTTGTTTTCAATAATTTCTTTCAAGAACAAGTAGGAGGCATATTTGTCAGCTCTTAAAACAAGTTGATGTTGAAGATACATGGGTGAAAGTTTGAATTTTTCAAAATACTGAAAATAGGGTGTTTACATAGGGAAATGCCATTTTTACAATACATTATATAGGATAAATATTTTCCAAAATACTGAATTCAGTATCAATACTGAAAACTTTCACCCATGAAGATAAGATATTAAATTTTTTGTTTTTTTACGTAAGACTGGTCGTTAGTTACCTAACCCTCAGCAAATTGTATGCTGTACCCTGTCGGGGGTGCCAAATTTTCTAATAAGGGCACCATGACCTTGACCTTTCATCACACAATCAATAGGGGACAACAAACCATAACTTATGTGCATACCAAGTTTGAAAACTCCATAACAAGTCATTCTGATGCCATGCTTCACAGGCAACACAATAAAAGTGATGCGTCATTTCCACTGAACATAGACAAATAAGATACAAATATAAATTAATTTACATCATTTATTCACAAACAAGAGATTTTGCACAAAAATAGGATATTATAATGAATGAAATAAAATGCATTGTATGAGATTTCATTTTGTTTTAAAACATCTATATTTAAACATAAGAAAAAGCATGCAAGTACCGATACAAACATGCATGAAATTAGTCCAACAAATTCTTTTTTAAACAGAAAGTTAATTCTGGTCCAAGGGTCCAATATCATTTATCAGAATTCAATGGTTTGTCTTTGTCTACAAGCAATGTCTGACTGACAGAATCATTTTACAGCAGTTAATATTCACTAAGACACAGTTGTATCCAATAATTAGGTGATATAATTGAAACAAGTATAATGAAATATTACCTAAATTAAAATTCTATGTCCATGACTGATTATTTCTTCAAGTATACACATAATCAGGTATTACGTCTTTGGTGTTAAGATGTTACATATATGACAAGCTAAATGCATGCATTATACATAACTTAATATAAGTAAATGTAACTGTATACTGTATATATGAAGAATGACAATATTTTGGTCATTATGAACAGGTCTCTTATTGGAACCCATTCTTAGAAGGGAAGAAATGGCACTTTGTTAACATGCTGAATTATATGAACCTCCTTCAAAAACTTCTTTACCCGTGTGTACCTCATTTTTCTTACTTTCCCCTTCTTAACACTCTGATAAAACAATATGTTTAACAATCAAATACTACTGTTTGGTCCTTAGTATTTTGTCTTCCACATCACTAATATCACATGATCTCTCATAACAGTTTTTTATGGTCATTAAATTTCGTATAAATAATAATTACCACTTCTCAATATGGTCTTTGTTCATTCTAGAACAAACATTGCTCCATTTTCACCTATTTGAACTACTACAACTGTACTATGTCATCATTTCACTTCAGCAGTGCCATTCACATGTCCATTAGTGGTGACCCCGGCAGCCCCCTTTTCCGTTGGTGCGGGCCTTACCCCAGAAGCTTTCTTGGGACGGATCGGCTTACTAAGTATCCAGTAATAACATTCATCTTCATACATCCCATCTTCAGGGGAAATGTCATCAATCTGGTACCTGGAGATATATACACAAAATTTCAGTTTTGTCACAGGTTTTTTAAATAGAATGAGAGCGTCATGGAGATCGTCACGGAAACCTCACAGAGAGCGTTACAGAGAGCATCATGGAAAGCATCAAGGGGGGAACAACAGTGAACATCACAGAGAGCGTCATGGAGAGTCTCACGGAGAAAGCATCAATGCTTATCAATTTTTAGACTTTTTCATGCAAAAACAGAGATTAACTCGAAAATTATTAAAATCAGAGTTATAGGCCTTGCTATACGTTTTCATATCGTCTCTAGCAACATGTGTACCAAGTTTCATTTGAATATCAGGCTTTATTCCAAAGGTAAAGGTTTTTTTTCCCATTATAAACAATGATAACTATGTCAACAAGACTATCACAATATCCGATCCAATTTTTTTTTCCTTCAAAAGAATTAAGAGCAATAAACCTGCATATGTGTCCATCTGTATGATCTTGATGATACTTTTAAAGTTATTTTTCTCTAGCCTATGTACGTATTCTCAACAAATATAACATACTTGAGGGCCTCCTGGAAGAATTTAAAGCCTGGATCGTTGTGTTTGAATGTGGTCAACATCACCTTCACCATCTCAGTTCTGCAAACGCAGAGAGGAAACTATAGAAACATTCGTCTACATATTCATGCTGAACAGGGTGAGAAATATTTCAGTCAATTAAATTCTTAAGAGTAAGACATTAGTCATTTTACCAAAATTTGAAACTTGATTGCTGCAAGTTCTTCTATTTCTAAAAACGGAAAATATTTGTAATCAGCATATCCAGACCATCTGGTGGTTCACTTAAATCTAGCAAATTATTCAATTTTAAAATCTTATCTTTGACAAAAAAAATATTGCAAATCTCAAACCTTTAAAAGTTAATCAAATAAAAATCATTCGAATTATTAAAGCTATCTTTACAGTGTTTGGGAATATCTGAGAAAATTAACAAAAATTAGTATATTTTGATCATCATAATCTCTCGAATAACACCATTCATGAGCATAAGCTTCAGGTTTCGCCTCAGAGTATCACAGTTAACATTGTACAGCACCGGAGGGTCAGGGAGATCAAATAATCTCAAACCACAATACCCTCCACGGTGCCATACCTTTAATTTTGCGCAGTGATTGGTCATCATTGGCTTAGTTAAGCTAATTGGATCAACATTCAGTTTCAGAATAAAGTGTTTTAAATAGAAAGGCTTTGTAACATATACACTCAGCTGGTATTCAGTCCACTTTGTAGTTACAATGGTGAACATATTTAATGAACAATGTTTGAATTGACAATAATTCAGTATAAACACAAACATTCTATAAAAACATGCAGTCTTTGAAATCATTTATAAAGCTGGACAGTATACTTTGTTTTTATAATATATTTGATATTAAAAAACAATGGCTTATCTTAAACAGCAAAGGTTGGTAAACAGAGTAATTATATTATTACCACCAAAATACTGGGACGCTAACACACTATAAATAAATATGTACATTTCAAATTTGGCATAAAAAAGTGTAAAAAGGTATTCATGAATTTACAATTGCATGTCATACAGACTTGAGCTAGGTTTGTCTTCTGCAGTCAAAGTTATGAAACTGGATAAGTAAACCACAGTTTATCTTTGGCTTGTTTGCAACTAAAAACAAATTGTTCGGAAATGCAGTTATTGGATAACTATTGCCTATCAATACAACAAGAGCTGTCACAGAGACAGCGCGCTCGACTATTGCGTTGCTTTTCAGTGTAAGGATTGAAAAGTTTTGGCGAAACATGGATCACTGTAAAGTTAGATTTCAATGCAATACATGATGTATTTGCTGAGATATAAACATGAATGTGGTAACATTCAAAATTTTAACCAGAATTTCAAAAATAAAGGGCCATTATTTGAAAAATAAAGTTAATTAGCTTGGTTATTCAGGTAGGTTGGATGGTTTAGTACCATTAAAGTCTCAATGCAATACATCCAGTAGTTGCTGAGATATTAACATATGTGTGCTTACATGCAAAACCTTAACCAGAATTTCTAAATCAAATAATAAAGGCCCATAATTTGCATTATATTCAAATAAGTGTTATCTAACTTCATTAATTTAGTTGGTTAGATAGTTGGGAATACATATCTAAAGTTTTAATGCAATACATGATGTATTTACTGAGATAATGACTGAAAGGTGCTTACATACAAAACCTTAACCAAGGTGTGACGCCGACGCTTGGGTGAGTAGTATAGCTCTCCTTATTCTTCAAATAGTCGAGCTAAAAATGGCTGACTTAAACCAAAGAAAAGAAAGAGTTCTATATAAT